>NC_057727.1:67657883-67676937 GCF_004010195.1 Chiloscyllium plagiosum | reverse complement strand
AGTTCTGTATCCAAATGGCTAGTTCTCCCTGTATTCCATGAGATCTAACCTTGCTAATCAGTCTCCCATGGGGAACCTTGTCGAACGCCTTACTGAAGTCCATATAGATCACATCTACTGCTCTGCCATCAATCTTCTTTGTTACTTCTTCAAAAAACTCAATCAAGTTCGTGAGACATGATTTCCCACGCACAAAGCCATGTTGACCAGATATCCTAAATTAATCTAGCCCCATTTGCCAGCACTTGACCCATATCTCTATAAATTCTTCCTATTTATATACCCATCCAGATGTTTTTTAAATGTTATAATTGTACCAACCTCCAATCACTTCCTCTGGCAGCTCATTCCATACACGCACCATCTTCTGCATGAAAAAGTTGTCCCTTGGATCCTTTTAAATCTTTCCCCTCTCACCCTGAACCTATGCCCTCTAGTTCTGGACTCCCTCACCCCAGGGAAAAGACTTTGTCTATTTACCCTATCCATGCCCCTCAAGATTTTCTAAACCACTATAAAAGGTCACCCCTCAACCTCCGACGCTCCAAGGAAAACAGCCCCAGTCTATTCAGCTTCACCAGAGGGCTCAAATCCTCCAAACCAGCCAGTATATTTATCTCTGCAAGTTACAAAAAGCATGTCCAACATTTCAAGGCACTGACCTTGATCCTCTTCTTCATCGGTTTTGTCTGTTTCCATGGCGTCTTCATCATCCTCATCTTGGTCATAGTTGTAATTTGGATCATATGTGATATATTTGAGACACAGACCAATCATAGCAGGGATGTGAAGGGACATCTCCTTTGGACATCTTAAGAGTGAACACAAAAATTTAAACAACTAATTTTCACCAAGTACAAAGAATAAGACTGGCACAGCACTGCTGGATTGAGATTTAATTGTGCTGTCAGATTATCAAACTAGTGCTCCCTATTGACACTAACATGGTTTATTGTACAATGCCCAGTACATCCTATATCAGAATCCACCAGAGTTCAAAGTCAGGAGTTCAGAATTGATGACAGCAAGTTTTGACTGCACAATATCAAGGCAACATAAATCGAACATTAAACTGATGGTCAAGCCAAAAAGAGAGCAGAAGATCCCACACCTAACAGCTCATTAAAGTGAAGTCATCTCACAATGTGATTTATGCAACTCATGAATGTTCAAATTTTATAAAATTGAGTTACCAAGAGTAACATCAGACTTGAAAGGTAAACTGTTTTTATTTCCACAGATGCTGCCAGACCTACTGAGATTCTCCAGCACTCTCTTCTTTCAGATGTCAAGAATCCACAGTATTTTGCTTGTATTTTCAAAACTTAATGTCATGTTAGTAATTCCTCAGGTGAGGTGGTGGCTGGCTACCAGAATTAATAGAGGACAAAACATAGGAAAGTGCCAGTTGACCGATATAATAGATGTCAACATTTAATCTCCCATTGGGGTGAGCAGAACAAATCATATTTACACATCTTGTTTCCATGACCCTTCAATCATCTATCCAACAGGCCTGACGTAGGGACCTCTTGAAATCACTGCCCCTTTTACACACTTTCCACTGAGCATCAACTCTCAGGATGGAACTGGCAATCACGAGAATGAAAAACACGGAACCGATATCGCCCGTTTTATGCTACTACCCAAAGTCAAAATTATTGCGTGAAGAAATTTTACCTGCTTCGTTATGCATTTGTTGCATTTATTGTATTATGACTAATCGGCCTTGCCACTTGAAATTCTGAAGTAAAACCTGTTTGCTTCTATGATCATCCTTCCATGATGTTTTAAACAATTCAAATAACTTGCCCATAATTTGCACAGTTCTAACAAAGAAAGACTCAAAATTTCCAAATCTGACTTCAGCAAATTTGTGAATTGTACCTGGTCTAAAACCTCATCCTCAAAACAAGAGAATTCCATTATAACAATGAGCATCGTGCCTTCACGTATCTGTAAACAGGCACAGAGATGGGAATTCCAAGCTTCATTGAATGCCGAATGGATGAATATTTACATGGAACAAACTGGATATTCAAATTTCCTGGGACAATGTTCAGGAAAAGCACAGGATCTCTGGGAAAGTAATAAAGTTTCACGGCCACAGATTTGCATGCATGCATTAGACCTGGAGTGCCCCAAACCACCAGCTGAGCACTCTTCAAACATATCAATGGGAAAATCTGCACACCTTTGCTGTATTGCTGCCCCAGAGAGAAATCCACTGAAATATACAAGAGAACTATCCAAACACATTTCTTCACACACTCTCAGGATGGAACTGGCAAATCACGAGAATGAAATTGACATCGTTTCTTCAGTCTATGCTTTTAGATTTATTTTGGGGGTGGGGGAACAGAAAAAGAGGTGGGGTTTCAGTTGATTGTACTTCTTATTGTTCACTGCACAATCCAAGATGTCATAAGACTGGAAGCTTGCCAAGTGGAGAAGAGCAGTAGCATGGAATGGGATCATGATGGAACAAGTTCAGGGGACTGATACACATTTAATACAAATTCCTACAAGTATCAGAGAGGGGAAACAAAGCAACAGAATGAAACAATGTGATAATGTAGAATTTTGGCAGTAAAGGTTCATAGAATCAGAATCGTCAACATGGGGCGGCATGGTGGTTCAGTGAGCAGCGCTGCTACCTTCACAGTGCTAGGGTCCTGGGTTCAATTACACCCTCGGTCTGGAGTTTTCACAGTCGCCTTTCTCCCCCCTGTCTGCGTGGGTTTCCTCCAAGTGCTGTAGTTTCCTCCCATAGTCCAAAGATGTGCAGGATTTGTCATGCAAAATTGCCCAGAGTGTCGAGGGATGTGTAGACTAGGTGGATTAACCGTAGAAAATGCAGAGCTACAGGGCTCGGGTTTGGGTGGACTGCTCTTCAGAGGGTCAGTGTAGACTCAATGGGCCGACTGGCCTGCTTCCACACCATAGGGATTCTACATTATCCTTGGCAGCAAAGACAGAGGTCATAGAGGAAAGCAAACAAACCAACAGTTGTTCAACACACCGGACTGTTTCAGAACAATTGCAATGTTACCCTATTGTGAAGCACCAAATCTTAAGTTTGTAAAGGTTTCAGTGATCAACTACCTGTGTTCATTTTAAGATCCTATGCCAATATGGGCCCTGGTCAGTTTCATAGCACAGTATGTCTGTTGTAGTGCGCAATTCCTCCTCCCCTCACCCAATAAGATTTGGAACAAAAGGAGGAAAGATGCAGAAGCAAGTGAGAACTTAGAAACCAAAATGCAGGGTTGCTGCAAGGTGCTCAAGTACAGAACAACACTGATTTAAGAACAGGTCATTTAGCAGAACCAGGTACATCAATCCAAAGGGATTTGAGAAAGGAGAAGGAAGGGAATGGAAGCCGAATAAGCAACAGACAGGGGCATACCTTCTCACAAAGGATTCAAATGCCTGGAAGCAGTACTCCCGCAGCTCATCATCATCCACATTGCAGTATTTTACAACCAGGGGAATAATCTTCTCCAAATGTTCTCCTGAAAGACAACGCAGTATTTTCTGTTAGAAGTCAACCAGAGAGGAGGAAAATACTTCCAGCTATTTCGACATTGGTCATCTCTGGGGGCTACATCAAGCATCAGTACGATTCCTATCCATGATCAAAACAATTTTGATTCATAACTCTCCTCCTTACTCAAAAGAGACCCATTGGCCCAGATCATGTGGTTCCAATGGCAGTAAATGTTGAAACGTTTGCTACTATCAAAGACCGTAACAGAGCCAAGCCACTCACCATCCTGACTTGGAAATGTATCACTGTTCGGTGGGTCAAAATCCTGGAATTTTCTCCCTAATGGCATTGTGGGCCAACCCACAGCAGGTGAATTGCAGTGGTTCAAGGCTCACCAGCACCTTCTCAGGGCAACTCAGTATAGGCATTAAATGCTGGCTAGCCAGTGGCAGCCGCATTCTAGAGAGGAATTTAAAAAAAAACACAATTTCCCAACTACCAGCTTGCACCTAAATGCAGAAGTTGCAGTTTACACTAATGGAGCTCCATGGTCAGCCCACACACTGATAGTCAAGATGTACACATTTTTGTGAAGCAACCAAGTTACAGTTAGACAGAATCAGGATACTGATCAGCCATGGTCTAATGGAATGGTTTAATTGTATTCTTACATCCTTATAGGCAGCATGGGGTTAGAAGCAGAGTAGGGCTCTCTTGAACTTGTCCCAATCACTCCCAAGGCCGTACAACAGAAAAATCATCTCTACACACAGTTTCCAACAGTTCCCGGTCAGGTTAGGTGCACAATAAACCGCCTCCTCCTTTTTTCTCCCTTCACCAAACAGCCTCAATGGAGGCACATAAAATATAAACAAAATATGCAGAAGACAGCGCAAGCAGGCAGCATTTGTGCAGTGAGGAACAGAATTATCGCTTCATTCCATACAGCGAGTCACCAACCTGAATTGTCAGCTCTGCTTCTCTCTCTCCACAGTTGATGTCCAGGGTACATCCACCATTTTCTAGTTTTATTTCAGATTTCCAGCATCTGCAGTGTTCTGCTTTAGGTACAGCATTTGTGAGCAAGTGTAAAGCTTGCCCTCCACTATTCTAGTACATTTTCAGTTAAGTCAATCCATGATATAATCATTCTGTCCATTTGGATGACATTTAGGAAACACAGCAACATAGGAGCAAGAACAGGCCATTCAGCTCCTGGAATCTTCTCTGCCATTTTAGATCATGATTCATTATCTACCTCAAAGCCACACTATTCCATACTTGACAGCACCACATCACTTCTGTTAGCAGGAATGCAACCACTATTTTACTTTCATTCAAAAGTGTCAAACAACAGGGAAAAGGCTCATCAAGCTCTTCAATTTGCTGAAATAACAGAGGAAGGATTTAAAATCAGTTGCTCACCAACTCTGTGTCCTGCCTGCCGGCTGATGGCACCAGTGCATTGGATGTAAGTTCTGGTCATAGACGTAGATTCATTCTTTGACAATTCAACCAGGAGGTGATCCATTAGCTCAGAAAAGAGACACGTGCTGCAGCTCATGACCAGATGACCCAGAGCAATGATGGCTCTCTTACGAACAGCCAGCCTTGGACTAGACAGCTGAGGCAGCAGGCAGGTCAGGATTGAGGAGTGAAATGTGATCAGAGTCCCACCCAACCTGCAATGGGAAATGTGAAGGGACATTCAGAATACACAATCACCAGAGTTATCAGGATAGTCACCACATCTATTTAAATAAGTTCCCTCTGCCATACCCACAAAAGATATGATACCAAAACTTTGCATTTCCAGCTTCCTCACCTACCACCTTAGTGATACCTTCAGGAAGGCAAACCACTTCATGCAGCCAGTCATCCTGTGTGCTAACCTGCTTTAAATTGGCAGAAAGCAATCTTCCACCAATATCAACCCTGCCATATCCCACTGATGAAAGGTCAGTATGAACTTGAATAGGTATCTATTCTTCAAATTTCATTTAATCTGCTTACAGCATCCTTTCAGGCAATGCACTTTAAATAATTTGTTGACTGACTTTTACCAGCCCTTCCCACTCAACATTTCCTTTCTTCCACCTTAACCCTCCCTCAAAACTAAGGAGGGGAGGCTAACTCAATATCTATACTGCAAATGAACATGCTATACTAATATTAAGTACACTGGAGTTTTAATATTGTGCTTTCTGTGTATGCTAGGCTTAGCCTAGCTCCATAACATCTCAAAGACAATGTGCTGCACAGTCAGCTGTTACCTGCCACCTCAGACAGACATTGTGGTATCACACCCACTCCAGAAACTTAAGCACACTGTACAGCCTGTCATTCTAGAGAGTACTGAGGAGTGAGGCACGACTGAAGTTACCATCTTTTCGATGAGATGGTATGCCAAGACCCAGTCTGCTTTCATAGTGGATATAAGGGACATCTTGGCACCATTTTCAGAGCAAAAAGGTTCACCCCAATGCAGGTGAATTATAGAGTGCAGAAGAAAGACACTGCTTCTACCCTAATCAACACTTACTCTCAACTATCACTAGTCTCCTTCACATTTGTGTACCTTTGCTATGTGCAAAGTGGCCATCAGATTTTCAGTATTTCAAGTGATTGCAACATAGGAACAGGAATAGGCTATTCAGCCCCCACCATTCAACATCATCATGGCTGATGTGTGGCCCATTTCAATGTGCCTACCTTGGACCCATATCCCTTGGACAATAAAACTGGTCTCAGATTTAAATTTAACAACTTAATTAGCATCAACCACTTTTTGAGGAAGAGAGAGTTCCAAACATCTATTACTGTCTGTAGAACTGCTTTCTAACATCCCTCAAGTGCCTGGCGCTAATTCTCAGACTGTGTCCCCTGGATAGGATAGTTTATCCTTATCTACCCTGTCATTCCCTATTAATATCCCAAAGACCTTGATTAGATCACCGAGACTTAATTTGTCTGACCCTTCTTCATATCTTTATCCCTGAAGTCCAGGTATCATTCTTTAAACCTGCGTTGAACTCTCTCAAGGGCCAAGCATCCTTCCAAAGCTATAGTGCCCAGGTCTGTTCACAGTACTCTAAGTGGGGTCTAACTAAGGTTTTGCAGCATAATGCCTCCCAACACTCCAGACCTTTAGATATGAAGGCTAGCATTCCATTACCCTTCTTGATTATTTTCTGTACCTGTTTATGGCATTTTAAAATCCTGAACGCCCAAACCTTCGTGGGTCATCCACCTTTGCCTACTAAATTTAAAAATCCAGACTTATCCTTTTTTGGTCCGACATGATAACCTCACTTGCTTATATTAAAATTAATCTGCCACAACTTTGCCCATTCACTCAATCTATCAATAACCTGTTATAATGTTACAATCGTCACCACGGTCTACAATACAATGCAAATTGGTGTTGGCAGCAAATCTGAATATGGTACTTGACTTTTTATGCCATTATCCAAGTCATTAAAGAATATTACAAATAACTGAGGCCCCCACACAGATCCTTGTGGGAAATCATTACTGATGTCCTGCCACTTTGAGTACATACATATAACCCAACTATTTCCTGCCACTCAACCAATTTTCTATCCAAGTTAATTTGCCCTCAATTCCGATGGCTTCCACTTTAGCTAACTTTTTTGTGTGGGACTTTATGAAAACCCTTCTTGCAGATTGTCTCTGTGCTTGACAGTCATTCTCAAGCTATGAAAAGGAGCTCTATGAATTAAGTCCTTCCTTTAGCATCCTCACATAATATAGTGCAGTGCATCCTAAAAGGTTGCCTTCTGTGACCTTATTTTAAGGCATCAAAATGGTCAACCCCTCAGTGAGGGCTGAGCCCACAGGAGAGCTGCATAGATGTTCTAACTTGGTCAGAACTCCACGGTGGCCACTACTGCCTCAGCTTGCAACCCCAAAATTTCAGTTCACAACCACACTCAGAGTTCCAACACCAACTCTCGGAAGGCCTGATCTATGCACAGCAATAATGGCAGGAGCAGGCACCAAACTTTAGAGGGAAATCAGCTATGGGTGCGCGTTTGGGGAAGTGTAGGCAAGAGATACAAATGTAAAAAGAAGTGGGCTAACTGGGAGAGGATTAAAAGAACAGAATTTGTGCTTCCCTACTCATTCATCCAGTCATGAACTTGCTTTTCATTAGAGTGACTTCTAAATTTGTTAAAACTAAGGAGACAATCAGAAACAGAAATACACAGAGGTTAGAGGATGCTGGATTATTGAACCATTGCAGCTTTTAACAATGCCCTCTGGAAAGGGAACCTAAAATCCCCTACCTGATCTGATCGACAAATGCCTACAGACTCTCAGTGAGCGATTTGCTTGTCATGTGCTAAGAGAGCCAATCAGAAGGTAAAACTTAGTGTCATTAGAAGATGCTGTCATCAACTTCTCAGGGTAAACTTGCCAAACTGACTCAATTTTTGAGAATAAATAAAAGCAGCCCCGCACTTACCACCATTTTTCTTAGCACCAGCCAACATGGAAAACTTCTACCACTCCTGGGAGTGTGACCCGGACCACTGACTCTCAGAAGACGACTGGAAGAAGCCTTAACACTGACCCTCATGACATTTACCTGCAGTAGGGAGACCTCAGACTCCTTCACTAAACAGACTTAACTCAGCACAAACATACCAGAAATTCATCTGATCGAGGCAGAACTAGGGTCAAAAGGCCAAGCTCTCACATAAACACTGGCCCCTCTGTAACCACAAATCAGGCCTGTACAGTCTCTTGCGGTTGTAGGCTGGATAAGAAATCTGCACAAATCTCAGCTACACCCGTGTCCCCACCGTAGGATGTGGATACCACACTGACGAGGCATTTGCTACTAAGACAGTAGGATATGCTCATATATAGTGTTTTGGGGCTCACTGGAGCACAGTCTTCGTGATCTTCTGCTATACTTGATACTGGTGAAAACCGACTTCACTAACACTGCACAAACATACAGCGGGGAGGGGGGAAAGAGAGAAAGGGAGGGGGGGGGGGGTTGCATGCGCTTGTGGTTTAGTAGTAGTGTCCCTCTTTTTGAGCGAGGAGACCTGGGGTTTATATTCCACCTGCTCCAGAGTGTGCGTGTGCGTGTGCGTGTGCGTGTGCGTGTGCGTGTGCGTGTGCGTGTGCGTGTGCGTGTGCGATTACACATCCGAACAGGTTGATTAAAAAGCTAATCAGTGCATGCGTAGGCTTGAGTCATGCTTCCAGTTGTGTCTCCAAGAGGGCTCTGCACAAATGCAGCAGAAAAGTGAATAATTATTGTAACATTTATGCAGAGGCATTATGCATTTCAGCATCAGGAATACAGACCAACTAAAAACATTCAAATAAAAACCAAAGTCATCCTCTTGGGCCTTAAACCTTTGTTGCCACCCTGACCATGATCCATGGATTAACCAGATTGATTGCAATTTTGGCATCTTATTTAACCAAGCTGAGCATGCAACTTCAAATGCTCCGCCCCAAAACTGCCGACTTCTACCTCAGTTAAATTACTCATTTCCAATCCTGACTCCGCCCAAATCCTGCTGAAGCTCCAAGTTTTCCCCATATCACCACCAAAGCTCTTTCTCTACCTGCTCTCCTTTCAGTGGTGTCTTAAAACCTATCACTGTGACAAAACCTTTGGGCCATTTGTGCTAGTGCCTCCTTCTTTGGCTCACTGCTAATTTTTTTTTGTTGATTTTCTAAGTATTTGGGGCGCTTGTGTATCAACATTTCTGTGAAGCTTTGTCTAATATCAACCAACAGAGAATTTAACCCCAGGATCTCATTCAAAAGAATATTATCCCTGTTTGTACCATAGAATAAATTACTCCTAATAATACTACCATTGTGCTGCACTCCAGGATGTATTACAGGTACACAATCCTTTATCCGAAACACTCGGGACCAGCTGATTTTCAGAATTCGGAATAGGTGACAGTTCAATGGCGAAATTTTTAAAAATCTTACTGAAGAGCAGACTCACTGAGTAATGGGCCCTGAGACAGAACAGAGGCCTGCCAGTGCTGGGCCTCGCCAGCACCCCCAACATTGTATTGAGTGACACGCCACAAATGGATGTGGAGTTGGGTTAACTGTTTGCATGCCAAACAATCTTGTTAAATGAGAAAAACTTCACAAAAAAAAACCTTCTGATTTTGGAGCTTTTCGGATAAAGGACTGTCTTCTTGTACTTAGAACAATAGTACCAATGTACTAATATGGACACTGTTTTCCATATAACATCATGCCTGCATACAAATATAGCACAGTTGATTCTCCTTTGCTGTTAATGAGACTTGGACTTGATCATACCCTGTAGTTTACCTGCTTAGCATATCAGACAATATATCCAGGGCCTCCAGCTGGACAGAAACATCCTCTTGCTTTGCAATAGCACTCGTCAGACGTCCAGTAATCTTCTTACACACATTAGCCGACAGGGCCAAGCCTAGGACAATAGCAAATGTTTATAGTAACTACAGATATTACGTGTTTATTTATTTTGGCACTAATTAGATCTTCACTAAATGTTATGTTTTGTTTTCCCTGATCAACAAAAGGTCCAGAGAAGGTAAGAGGTTTATTTTTAGTCACATTAAGATTTTTATGCTAAAATCTCCCATTTCTCAGCAAAAAAAAAAGGTTAAAAAGGCGAGGATTCTCATCCAGTGATCCTGAACTGTCCAAGCCACAATTATCCTGAATCTTTAGTCAACCTAATTTAAAATATTCTGAGAACTCTTAGCATACTTAGGCTGCAGCAAAGCCTCGATCGGCAATGTACAGTCACCCTTTGTCTGTACTGTAGTCAGTCTAAAATATGAGCCTTTAGCCAAATCACTTGGCAAAAAGCCTTATTGCAATGGTCTCCAACCTTTTTAAGCACAAGACCACTTTTTGAATAAGCACAAGGCTAAGAAAATACTCACAATTGTTTAAATTGTGTTATGTAAATCTAAAACCAAGTATTCATAAGTTAGTCACGTTGTACTCTGCTCAAATGTCAGTGTGATACCTTGTGACCTTAGTTACTAGTGCCCTGAATTTTGGATTGTGGTTTGAGATGTTAGATACCATCCATCAAAGGGGTCTCTGTGAAGCTCATCCTATCTGCCCTCGAGAAGGTGGTGGTGAGCTGCCTTCTTGAACAGAGTTAAAAATCACAACACCAGGTTATAGTCCAACAGGTTTAACTGGAAGCACTAGCTTTCAGAGCACATCAATCACCTGATGAAGGAGCAGCGCGCCGAAAGCTAATGCTTCCAATTAAACCTGGTGGTGTGATTTTTTAAAACTTTGTACACCCCAGTCCAACATTGGCATCTCCAATGCTTGAACCGATGTTGACCCACAATACCATTGGGGAGGGCATTCCAGGATTTTGACCCAGTGATATTGAAGGAACAGCGATATATTTCCAAGTCAGGATGAGGAGTGGCTCGGAGTGGAACTTGCAGGCAGCAACTTATCTTCATCCTTCTAAGTGGAAATGGTCAGTTTTCAATGTGCTATCTAAGGAGCCTTGGTGAATTTCTGCAGTGCATCTTGTAGATGATACACACCACTGTGACTGAGCATTGTGGAGGGAGTGAATGATATGGATGTGGTGCCACTCAAAGCTTCAAACAAAGCAGCCTCTTGAGTGTTGTTGGAGCTGACTCCCATCCAAGCAAGTGGGGAGTATTTCATCATACTCCTGACTTGTGCCTTTTGGATGGTGAACAGGCTTTGGGGAGTTAGGAAGTGAATTGTTCACCATAGTATTCCTAGCCTCTGACCTGCTCTTGTAGCCACTATGTTTATGCGGCGAGTCCAGCCAGGTTTTGGTTAATGGCAACCCAAGATGTTGATAAAGGGAGGATTCAATGGCAAAAACATTGACTGTCAAGGCGTAGTGGCTAAATTGGCTCTTATTGGCTTTTGCATGGCACAAATGTTACTTGCCACTTGTCAGCCTAAGCCTGAATCTGTTGCATTTATAGACAATAGGTGCAGGAGTAGGCCAATCGGCCCTTCAAGCCAGCACCACCATTCATTATGATCATGGTTGATCATCCACAATCAGTATCCTGTTCCGGCCCTGTCCCCGTAACCCTTGATTCTACTATCTCTAACAGCTCCATCCATTTCTTTCTTGAAAGTATCCAGAGACTTGGCCTCCACAGCCTTCTGGGGCAGAGCATTCCACGCACTCACCACTCTCTTGGTGAAGAGGTTTCTCCTCAACTCTGTTTTAAGTGGCCTACTCATTTTTAAAACTGTGTCCTCTGGTTCGGGACACCCCCATCAGCAGAAACATGCTTCTGGCCTCCAGAGTGTCCAATCCTTTAATAATCTTATATGTCTCAATCAGATCCCCTCGCATCTGTCTAAACTCAAGTGTATACAAGCCCAGTCGCTCCAATCTTTTAACATATGATAGTCCCGCCATTCCAGGAATTGACCTCATGAACCTACGCTGCACTCCCTCAATAGCCAGAATGTCCTTCCTCAAATTTGAAGACCAAAACTGCACACAATACTCCAGGTGTGGTCTCACCAGGGCCCTGTACAGCTGCAGAAGAACCTCTTTGCTGCTATACTCAGTTCCTCTTGTTATGAAGGCCAGCATGCTATTAGCTTTCTTCACTGCCTGCTGTACCTGCATGCTTACTTTCATTGACTGATATACAAGGACATCTAGATCTTCTTGTACTTCCCCATTACTAGCTTGAGTCCATTTAGATAGTAATCTGCCTTCCTGCTCTTGCCACCAAGATGGATAACCACACATTTATCCACATTAAACTGCATCTGCCATGCATCCATTCACTCACCTAGCCTGTCCAAGTTATGCTGTATTCTCAATCTCCTCCTTACATTTCACCCTGCCACCCAGCTTTGTGTCATCAGCAAATTTGCTAATATTACTTTTAATACCTTCATCTATATCATTAATGTATATTGTAAACAGCTGTGGTCTCAGCACTGAACCTTGTGGTATCCCACTGGTCACCACCTGCCATTCTGAAAGGGAGCCGTTTATCGCTAGTCTTTGCTTCCTGTCAGTCAATTTTCAATCTAAGTCAATACCTTGCCCCCAATACATGTACATAGACTGTTGCAGGATCTGAGGCGTGGCAAATGGTGAACATTGTTCGCCAATGATTGGACATCCTCACTTCTGACCTTATGATGGAGGAAGGTCATTGACGAAGCAGCTGAAAATGGTTGGGCCTAGGACATGTCCCTAAAGAACTCCCACAGAGATGTCCTGGAGCAGAGATGACTGATCTCCAACAACCTCAACCATCAATGTGCCAAGTATTATTCCAACTAGCAGAGTTTGCCCCCTGATAACTCATCAATTCCAGTTCGCTGGCATCACTTAGCTCTGTGCTTATGTTGTTTGGCATGCAGGCAATCCTGTTGGTAGCTCCACCAGGTTGACAACTTGTTTTTAGATATGCCTGGTGCTGCTGCTCAAATGTCATCCTGTATTCTCCACAGAACCAGGGTTAATCCCCAAGTTGATAGTAATGGTTGGAGGGGGCATATGTCAGGCTAGGAGATGGAGTACAATTCTGCTACTGTTGATAGCCAACAATGCCTCCTGGATGCCTAGTCTTGACTTGTTAGATCTGTCTGAAGTCTGTCCCATTGAGCACAGCAATAGTGCTACACAACATGATGGAGGGTATTCTCAATGGGAATGCAGGACGTTGTCTCCACAAGGACTGTGAAATGGTCACTCTTAACTATATGATAAGGACAGACTACTCTAGCAGCTGGAGATGCATAAGGATGAGGTCAAGTATGTTTTGCTCTCATGACCAGACACAGACCCAGTCTGGCAGCTAAGTCCTTTATGATCTGACCAGCTTGATCAGTCGTGCTGCTGCTGCTGGAATGTTGCCAGGGCACCAAGAGCTCTTGGTGGTGGACACTGAAATCCCCCACCCAGAGTATATTTTACACCCTTGCCACTCTCGGTGCTTCCTCAAGAGCTGTTCGACACATAGGAAGACTGATCCATCAGCCGAGGAAGGACAGTACCTGATAATCAGCAGGACGTTTCCTTGCCCATGTTTAACCTGAAGCTTTGAGACTTCTTGGGGTCCAGAGTCAATGTTGAGAACTCCCAGGCAAACTCCCTCCTGACTATAAACCACTATATAGTCTTCCATTAAGTCAAGTTCACACTACAAAAACAACACATTTCTAAGGTCCATATACTATTCAGGTCTTCAGCAATAGGGTGTCTTTAAATTATAGTGATTTTTTTTTGATACCACAATTTACTTTTGAATCATATAATGCCAACGTGTGCTAGGATCCAAGGGGCCAAATTTAGAACTTGCTCATCAACAGTGAAAATAGGAAGCACTTCTTCCACACAAGGGGGCAACAGAAATCAAAAAGCTGAGACAATTACAGCCCTTAAAACGGAGATGATATGGGACCGGAAACAACAAATGTTGGCAATCACAGCGGGGTCATGCAACATCCATGGACAAAGAGCAAGCTAACGTTTCAACTTCAGATGACTCTCAGTTTCTGTAACTCTGAAGTTACCACACAAAGCTCGACAAAGTGGTGGCTCATGGGACAACATTGGGACTGAGCTGGCTAATTGTGTAATCAACATGAAAATAAAGGAAATCAGGTCACCCCCAAATTGGAGGCAATGGATGACTGAACCTGCAGAACAGTAAGGACCCAGGTTTAATTCAGGGTTTACCAGGCTAGCTGGCCTCAACAGTTAGAGCAGCTGGACATGACCCTCAGAGCTCAAACATTGATTGACGAACAACTCAATTCGTGTTGCTACACCCAAATGCGTACCACAAGCACGTGCATGTGGATGTACGATGCTCGGGCTTGTACTCATGGCCAAATAGCATGCTAGCACTCCTATCAAGGTTCACCCACTATAAAGGGTCATGCATGATACTGAAAATATTGATAACCATGAAACTAGAACTCAACAAAAAGGCAACATCACTATAGAGGAAGACAGCAAGCAGAAAAATAAGAAAACGTCATCCTCAAAACACTCGACAATTAGCTGCAGCTTGCTTGCACCAGACATTCACTTCCCAAATAGGTAACACTTCAGAAATTAGTCATACTCCTCACATGTATTGGTACAGATCTGCATACTTGGTATTTATTTGGCAGCAGGTGGCATGTTGAGTATAAACGGAGATTACATACGGAGATGACAAGGTACAAAGACCAATCTTACCACTAGAAGCAGGAGGCAGCTCTGCAATGACAGTCTTCAGGCCAATGCTGGATATGTCCCGGAGCTGCTCTTTATCAGACAGCATGTTCGTACATAATGTATCCACAATTGTCTCCACCTGGTACTCTTTCACCTTGCTGACCAATGGACCCAAGCTGAATAAGTAAACAAATAAAATACTGTGATCCTGGCATTTCAACATCATTACTATTGCCCATTCTCTACCTCTCCCTTTCTCACCCAACAATTCTGCATCACTGCAGTAAGCTGCAGAACATCCCTGTATCAACTCCATACAGCCCATCAGTTAAAGACCTTTCAGGTGAAGTGGTAGCTTTTTCAAACACTAAGGTTGATCAAGCATCTGGTGAAGGCAGTTGTTTTAATGGGGCATATTAACTGCTATATAGATTGGGATAAACAGACTAGCACATGCCAGATGAATTTCTGAAACATATGAACCAACAGGGGGCAGATGATAATAGATTTAGTAATGGTTGAATATTCAGATTTAGTTAGCAGTCCAATAGTGTAAGAAGGTTGACTTAATGATTGTAATAAGATTAAGTTCAATTTAGTGTTTGAAAAGTAGAAACATAGAATTGCCACTGAGATACTAGATTTAGGAATGCCTGATTTCAACTTGTTGCTCATATTCTCATACTTTCTCAGTTGACTAGTTAAGCCAATAACAAATCAGTTCGAGGTGTCTTAAAAAGTGCAAAACCAGTTTGCACCCAGAAATGGCTAAAAATCCTATTTGGCCCAAAAAAGCAGCCATGGACAGATATCGAAGTACGAGACAAAGTAAAAAGTAAGGCAGAAAGCAAAAATATATTTCAGCTCCTAGTAAGTGGGAAAGATGCAAAAGACAGTAACATATCAAAAAGAAATTTAGAGGAAATATCAACATGAAAATCTTTACACAATTACTGTAGAGAGAAAGAGAGGGGGCAGTCAGACGCAACACAGGCGTCTTAAGAACTAATAATGGTCGAGTTGTCAAAATGTCAAGGTTACTTTGCATCAACAGTTACAGCAGAGGAACAACTCAGCATGCCAGACAGTCCAAAGGAAATTATGCTTCAATATTTGTTCTCCATTCCTAAGTGCCTTTCAGAAGGCAGTAAGCCATCTTCTTGACTCTGCAGCAGGCCACGGACTGATTCCTGATGAAAGGCTTATGCCCGAAACGTCGATTCTCCTGCTCCTCGGATGCTGCCTGACCTGCTGTGCTTTCCCAGCAACACACTCTCAACTCCGGCATTTGCAGTCCTCACTTTCTCCTATAGGTAGATGAGCAATACTGTCAGGATAGGAGCCCGGACTCTAAGTAACAGTATAGGAATCGTAATACTGTCCCAACATGGGATATTATGTAGCTTGGTAGGAAAAAGGCAGGTTCCTGCACTTCAGCTGCTCATCCTTCCAGGTGGCACATGTTGTGGATTTTGAAGGTGCCATTAAGGAAACATAGTGAGTTCCTGCATTGCAGATTGTAGATGATGCAGTCTGCTACCATTGTGTCTTGATGGAAGTAGTAAAGCTTTAAAGATGGCGGATGGGGTGTCAATTATGCAGACCTTCGAGGGAGTGCAGTGTACACTGAACTCTCAGGAGTCGAGATTGTGCGGAGAGATCGCACAAATTAGGACCAAATTAGAATTGTAACCTGCCTGAAATAAAGGTTATGAGGTTCCATTGGGAAAATATGCAAGAAATTATAGGCAATAGTCAGGATAGACAAAGAAAAATTAATTCCAACGGTCAGGGTTAAAGTCGAAAAAGATAAGAACCATGTGTTGCACAAGCAAGATTAGGAAACAGTGCTACATACAAAGGACTACAGAAGAGTTTTTAAAAATTCATTCACGGGATGTAGGCACCATTAGCCAGGGCAGCATTTATTGCCCATCCCCAAGTTGTCCAGAGAGCAGTTGAAAGTCAACCATATTCTGTGGGTCTGGAGTCACACATGTAGCCAGACCAGGTAAGGATGGCAGTTTCCTTTGTTGACAATTAACTATCTGCCATAGTGGGATTCAAATGCAGGTCCCAAGAACATTATCTGGGTCTCCAGATTTCTAGTCTAACAATAACATGGTTAGGTCCATCACCTCCCCAGTTTTGGACTCTCTCTTCTACAAACATTTGGTCAACTGTCAGTTTTGAAACTAAAACCAATAAGATTTTTGTTAGCCAAAATTAAGGGATGTGGGGAAAAGTTGGTTATATAGAGTTACGTCACAGATCAGTCATATTCCCATTGAGCAGTGGAACAGGCTCAAAAGGAATTAAATGGCCTATTCCTATTCACTTGTGATTATATTCAAGGCAGGCCCTGACCTTGCACCATACCAAAACTAAGACAAAAGCAGATGATAGCTTTCAACAGGAGGAATAAGTTGACATGCAAATTACTATTTCTTGTTCTCCTGCATCACATTCACAGAGAGAAAACATATTGACACTTGTGGTACATCAGTGGGAAAACAACTTGACTCTCACAATAGCCTTGCCTTAGTTCCCTGCTGTACAGTCAACAATTGAATATCAACTCCCACCAACACTGGGTAGGCTGGAGGTGTAGGGTACATTGGAGAAAGCTACAAGTCACAGAAAGGTTGGTAAAGAGGAAGCAGGCTATAAAAGCAGAATCGCTAGCCTAAAACGGATCGACGTGCTGTCCAGCTTCAATCAGTATCACTTACCACTTCACGGCCAGGTTCTGCACCTCTCCATTCTTATCTTCGAGCAGCCTCAGCAACATTTTCACCACCTTCTTCTCACTGTCATCATCCAGCTTAATGGAGTCTTTCTGAAGCTCTACCATCAGGTCGTTGGTGGCCATAAACCTAGACAATAACAGACATTCACATTGATATCGAGGAAGAAAAAAAACAGACAAACTGCTATTACAAGTCACAAAGGAGGTG
The DNA here is from genome assembly GCF_004010195.1 of Chiloscyllium plagiosum. Classification (NCBI taxonomy): domain Eukaryota; kingdom Metazoa; phylum Chordata; class Chondrichthyes; order Orectolobiformes; family Hemiscylliidae; genus Chiloscyllium; species Chiloscyllium plagiosum. The sequence continues at coordinate 67,659,260 of NC_057727.1, read as the reverse complement.
TAATAGGATAGCTCTTCCAAAGAAATTCCTGGGCTATGATAAATTGGATGGATTCTGCTGTGTGGCAAGATTGTATTAATCCCATTATTTCTGATTACAGAGAGAACCATATTATTCCAATTCATTTATAAAGCATAAAAGTGACCAAATTAAGAAACTGAAGAAAATCCTATAAGGTGCAAATTAGTGCCTTGAAAGGCCAACCTTGAACACCTTCTCCAAGAGCCTGTTGCTCTCTCAGCCTCCTGGACTATGCAGTAGGGAATGTGAAAAGCATCTCCGCAGCATAAACGATTTCCAGAAGTCCAGAAAGTACAACACTCCCATAGAAATGTCTATCCCCCTTAATTTCTGAATGTGAAAGTAAATTCTGAAGTCGATGAGCATTTATCAATAATGCACTCTCAGGACAATAGGCCCCAGAGCTCAAGAGCCATGGCTTTAAGGTAGACCTGCTTCAAAATATTATTATTGCACAACAACAATCTGGAATCAAATCCATGCTTGTTACGAAATTAGCCAGTAGAAAAACAACACTCAATATTCCACAACCACACATTCCTGTTGCTTTCGCATCAAAGCTATCAAAAATAAGTACAGACAGTACAGCTGTCCCTATTTAATATGTCCTCTTGTTCTTATTTTCATAAAATCCTATCAATAATTATTTGAGGTGATGGGCTGGGCAAAACTATATCATTGCGATCAGTTGGGTAGGAATCGGGATGCTGTGCTGGGTATATCCTGCAGTATGTATATATCACAAAGTAACTGTGTGCAAGCATGTTGGCACAATGAATTAGCTCGGTGTATTCAGCAGGCAGTAAGACAAAGGTATGCAATGGGAAGACTCAAAGTGAGCTTCAACCATAAACTGTGCTGGGAAGTTGGGTTGTTTACATTCAAGTACACCATTAATGGTGTGAAGTCTCAAGTTCACAGTCAGGAGCTTGCTCTTTACATTAGGGTCATTTGAATTGGGGACTCGGTCGGGAGACATCAATGCAGTCCAATGTTTACCTCCATAAACTCTCACTGAAGCCAGATCAGCTGTAAACTTGGTATATATGACAGCTTTTCTTGTTAAAGGAAAGTAAGTTTTGTCGTTACTTTTACCAAATTTGAGAAACAACTGAAGTTCTGCCAAGGTGGGATTTGAATTCACTTCAATTATTAGCCTCATTCGCTAGAACATCAGTCCAGTAATGACTAAATTATCACACTCATCAGGAGCAACATAAAGTCAAGTTTGTATTGACCTCTCATGAGGTTTTTACAAGCTTGGATGTGAGCAGAAAGCCCACTCTCACATTCAAATTGTTCCAGCCAATAATCTAATCTGGGGAGGGATGGGGAGGGAAGGGAGAGAGGGAAAGG
>NC_057727.1:67588722-67654706 GCF_004010195.1 Chiloscyllium plagiosum | reverse complement strand
TCCTTGTCGCTGGAGGTCATTTTCTCCAGCAGGTTGGAGATGTGATAGGACACATTGGCCATGGCGAGCGGAGTTTGGGTCGTGCGGCCTTCAGGCACCGAGCTTTCCCCTCAATGTCCCTGTCTGACTGAAACAACACAAAATGCTTTGAAGTCCTTGTCGCTGGAGGTCATTTTCTCCAGCAGGTTGGAGATGTGATAGGACACATTGGCCATGGCGAGCGGAGTTTGGGTCGTGCGGCCTTCAGGCACCGAGCTTTCCCCTCAATGTCCCTGTCTGACTGAAACAACAACAAAATGCTGCCGCGGCGACCGCCCCCCTCGAGCACCGTCCATGGGAAAAGATGGCGCCCGCAGCCGCCCCGCCCCCCACACAGGGGTCACAGGTCACTGGCACAGACCATCTCTACCAGCCCGGGGGAGGCAGGAGAAGGGACAATGGCTCCACCTCCCTCCACCGCAACCCATCCCCCTGCAGACCCGCCGAGTGGCATCTACCGGAGACTCCCACTCTGAAAGAGAGAGATCTCCTGGGAATGATCACTGAGTGATCATATATACCCAGCAGAGGGAGAGATCTACTGGGAATGATACTGAGGGATCATATGTACCCAGCAGGCAGAGGGAGAGATCTACTGGGAATGATCACTGAGTGATCATATATACCCAGCAGAGGGAGAGATCTACTGGGAATGATCACCACTGAGCGATCATATATACCCATTAGGCAGAGGGAGAGATATACTGGGAATAATCACTGCGGGATCATACATACCCAGTGGAGGGAGAGATCTACTGGGAATGATCACTGAGGGACCATATTAACTCAGTAGCCACACAGGCAGAGGGAGAAATCTACTGGGAATGATTACTGAGGGATCATACTAACCCGGCAGAGACACAGGCAGAGGGAGAAATCTACTGTGAATGATCACTGAGGAATCATATATACCCTGCAGAGGCAGAGGGAGAGATCTACTGGCAATGATCACTGAGGAATCATATATACCCTGCAGAAACAAAGGCAAAGGGAGAGATCTACTGGGAATGATCATTGAGGGATCATACTAACCCGGCAGAGACACAGGCAGAGGGAGAAATCTACTGTGAATGATCACTGAGGGATTGTATTAACCCAGCAGACAAAGGGAGAGATCTACTGGAAATGATCATTGAGGGTCATATATACCCAGCAGAGGGAGATCTACTTGGAATAATCACTGAGGGGTCATATTAACCCAACAGTGACACAGACAAATTTTGAGATCTAGTGGGATGATTACAGAAATCATATTTACCCAGCAGAGACAGATCTACTGGAAATGATCACTGAGCGGTTAATTTTAGCACATCAGGCACAAACGGGGAGAAATCTACTGGGAATGATCACTGACAGATCATATTAAACCAGCAGATTTGGAGGGAGACATGTACTGGGTATGGTCACTGAGAGACCATTTTAATTCAGCAAACATAGACAGAGGGAGAGATCTTGTAGGAATGATCATTGATGGATCATGGGGAGAAAGTGAGGTCTGCAGATGCTGGAGATCAGAGCTGAAAATGTGTTGCTGGAAAAGCGCAGCAGGTCAGGCAGCATCCAGGGAACAGGAGAATCGACTTTTCGGGCATAAGCCCTTCTTGAAACGTCGATTCTCCTGTTCTCTGGATGCTGCCTGACCTGCTGCGCTTTTCCAGCAACACATTTTCAGCATTGATGGATCATATCAACCGAGAAGAGACGCAGAGCTAGAGATCTACAGGCAATGATCACTGAGAGATCATATTAACCCAGAAGACACAGAGGGAGGGATATACTGGGAATTATCGCTGAGGGATCACATTAATCTGGTAAACATAGACAAAGAAAGAGAATGATAAGTGAGAGATAATATTAACCCAGCAGCTATAAACAGAGAGATCTACTGCCAATGAGCACTGAGAGTTCATATTAACCAAAAGCCCCAGACAATGAAAGAGCTACTGGGGATAATCTCTGAGAAATAATATTAACCCAGCAGCTATAAAAATTGTGGGGTGGCACAATGGCTCAGTGATAGTTAGCTAGGTTCAATTCCAGCCTCGGGCAACTGTCTGCATGGAGTTTGCACATTGTCCCTGTGTGCTCCAGTTTCCTCCCACAGTGCAGAGATGTGCAGATTGGGTCGATTAGCCATGGTAAATACAGGGTTAGGAGGATAGGTTAGGGTCCAGTGTTTGAGTGGGATATTATTCTGAGAGTTGGTGTACATTCAATGGGCTGAATGACATTTTTCTGTACCATTGAGATTATCTGATTCTTCTACGATTATAAATGTACTTGGAAAGTTCACTGAGATCATATTAATTCAGCAGACAAGGACCGAGAAAGAGATCTAGTGGTAATGATTATTGAGTAATCATATGAACCCTGTAGACACAGTAAGAGGAGAGATCTGTCGGGAATGATCATTGAGGTCAGTCCAGTGCTATTCCTATTTCTTGTTATTGTGTTAATATTGTTTATTGTTGATCATGCCCGGTAGATCTCTCCCTTTGTGTCTCTGCTGGATCATACATGATTTCAGTGATCATTCTTACGAGATCTCTGCCCCTTTGTTTCCGCTGTCTTCATCTGATCCCTCAGTTGTTGATGGTCAGAGTCTGTTGATATTCAGTGTATTGTTGATAATCATGTTGTTGATGTTCAGGGTGCTATTGATACTCAGGTGTTGTTGATGGTCAGAGTGCTGTTGGTATTCAGGTACTATTAATACTCTGGATGCTATTGATGATCAGGGTGCTGTTGATATTCAGGGTATTTTTGATATTCAAGCTGTTGTTGACGTTCGGGATGTTGTTGATACTCAGGGTGCTGTTGACATTTGGGATACTATTGATACTCATGGTGTTGTTGATGTTCACGGTGCTATTGATACTCAGGGTGTTGTCAATAATCAGAGTACTATTGATGTTCAGTGTATTTTTGGTAATCAGGGTGTTGTTGATGTTCAGGGTACTATTAGTACTCTGGATACTATTGATGGTCAGGGTGCTGTTGATAATCATGGTGCTGTTGATGTTCAAGGTGCGTTGATACTCAGGGTGTTGTTGATAATCATAGTACTATTGATGTTCAGGGTGTTATTGATACTCATGGTGTTGTTGATGTTCAGGGTGCTATTAATACTGTTGATACTCGGGGTATTTTTGATACTCAAGCTGTTGTTGATACTCATGGTGTTGTTGATGTTCAGGGTGCTATTAATACTGTTGATACTCGGGGTATTTTTGATACTCAAGCTGTTGTTGATACTCATGATGTTGTTGATATTCAGGGTGCTATTAATACCGTTGATACTCGGGGTATTTTTGATACTCAAGCTGTTGTTGATGCTCATGGTGTTGTGACCTGGGTGAGTGCAGCAGCTCCACGCGGAACCTTTGTTTGTGGGTGCTGGAGGGAGCCGGTCGGTTTTGTGGAGCGGGACAGGGTTCCGGGCTGCCACGTCTGAGAGGAGCGGAAGTGGCTGCGGGTCCGGCATTGAGAGAGAGAGAGAGAGCGAGAGTGAGGCGGTCGTCTGTCCTGTCCTGAGCTGCCCGAACCGACGGAGCCATGGTGAGTTATCCTTGACCCGACGTGTTGGTGGATTGAGGCTTGGCCGGAGGGGCTCAGGCCTCTGTGTGTGTGTGTGGTAGGGGAGGGGAGATCCCAAATAGACAGTCAGAAGGCTGGAAGAACACTGCAATCCAGGCAGCATCGGGATGGTGGAGAATTTAACTTAGCAGGACTTATACACTTAATGGTAAGGTCCTAGGGAGTGTTGCTGAACAAAGAGACCTTGGAGGCTCCCAGATAGACAGTCAGAAGGCTCCCAGATAGACAGTCAGAAGGCTCCCAGATAGACAGTCAGAAGGCTGGAAGAACACTGCAATCCAGGCAGCATCGGGAGGGTGGAGAATTTAACTTAGCAGGACTTATACACTTAATGGTAAGGTCCGAGGGAGTGTTGCTGAACAAAGAGACCTTGGAGTGCAGGTTCATAGCTCCTTGAAAGTGGAGTTAGCAGGTAGATAGTGAAGAAGGTGTTTGGTATGCTTTCCTTTATTGGTCAGAGTATTGAGTACAGGAGTTGGGGGGGTCGGGGAGTCCAGAACGAGAGGGCATAGGTTTAGGGTGAGAGGGGAAAGATATAAAAGAGACCTACGGGGCAGCTTTTTCACACAGAAGGCGGTACGTGTATGGAATGAGCTGCCAGAGGAGGTGGTGGAGGCTGGTACAATTGCAACATTTAAGAGGCATTTGGATGGGTATATGAATAGGAAGGGTTTGGAGGGATATGGGCCGGGTGCTGGCAGGCGGGACTAGATTGGGTTGGGATCTCTGGTCAGCATGGACAGGTTGGACCGAAGGGTTTGTTTCCGTGCTGTACATTTCTATGACTCTAAGTCAACGTTTCGGGTGTAACCCTTCTCCACCTCCTGATGCTGCCTGGATTGCTGTGTTCTTGCAGCCTCCTGCCTGTCAACTTTGGGCTCCAGCATCTGCAGTTTTTTTTTGTCTCTAATCAAGTTTGTTACTGATCCCAGGCATTGAAATGATCCACTGGAGGCTCCTGTTACTGGTTCCTTCTATGAGTTTGGCATTCCCTGCATTCGCAAAAATAAAAGCTCAAGTTATTTATTGTATACCGGACAAGATTGACATGCCTTTTAGACACTGAGAGGGTCTGATAAATGAATGGAAACCCCCCCCCCCTCCATTGCACTTTGGCAGAAAGACCTTAAATGGTGGTCTTTCCCCACTGCGCCTTGGTGGGTACTACACTTAATCTTTTTAAATTGCAGTCCCTAGTCTGTACAGTTCAGGTTGGAGTCATTCATTCCCCTCATTTAGCCCCTAAGACATCTTCCCTTTCCAGGTCTCAGCTCACACATCTTATTCGCAGTAGTTCTCTGATCACGCTTTGCCTTCACCCAGCTTTATTGACCCATTCCTGCCTGTGATTCATCCCACTTCAGAGAGATCTTGAATATGAACTTGCTAAGGAAATGCAACCATGGAAAGAACTGGCAACAGGAGCCCACGCTGGATCATTTCAATGCCTGAGACCAGTAATGAGCCAGGGTGGCTCGAAGTCCCATCTCTGGGTCCATTCTGAGCTTGCAGGGTTGTTTAAAGTGCTCTTCGGACTCAGGAAAGGCAGCACTCGTAACTCCTGATTGCTATCTATTAGGCCACTTTGGAATACTGTGTTTAACACTAGTCTCCCTGTTATTGGAAAGATGTTGGCAAACTTGAAAGGGTGCATAAAAGATTTACAAGGATGTTGCTGGTTTGAGGGTTGCAGAGTTTGAGCTATAGGGAGAGGCTGAATAGGCGGGGGCTATTTTCCCTGGAATGTTGGAGGCTGAGGGGTGATCTTATAGAGGGTTATAAAATCATGAGGGGCATGGATAGGATAAATAGCCAAGGTCTTTTTCCCCAGGGTAGGGGAGTCCAAAACTAGAGGCTTTAGGTTTAAGGTGAGAGGGGAAAGATTTAAAAAGGACCTCGGGCAACTTTTTCATGCAGAGAGTGGTGCATATATTGAACGAGCTGCCAGAGGGAGTGGTGGCAGCTGGTACAATTGCAACATTTAAAAGGCTTCTGGATGGGCACATGAATAAGAAGTGTTTGTAGGGATGTGGATCAAATGCTGGCAGATTCATGATATCTGATTGGCAGGAACGAGTTGGACCAAGGGGACTGTTGCCGTATTGTGCAACTTTGACTCTACTCATTGACACCCTCCAGCCAGAGGTGATAAGCAGGAGCCAGCTCCACTACCTGTGGAGTAAAACAAAACCAAACAAATTCCTTTCATATCCTTGAGACTTTACAGTGTTCTGTTGCCTCTGGAAACCATAAATAGTGGCAATTTCGAAAGGTTGGGGGTGGGGTTCATATCAAGTTCATGACTTGAGCATTGAATCTAGGCTGGGACTTCGGTCCAATAATACAGTAATGCCATGCATTTGGAGGTACCATCTTTCAGAAGAGGTATCCAACCAAGACCCACCTGCCCAGTCAAGAGGACTGAAACAATGGTAAAAGCAGCTTCATCAAATTCTAAAATATTACAGCATTGTTAATAATTCTACATTATTAATAACTTTGCATTGAAGGAATAAATATGTTGACAAATCTTATTTAATTGTGGTTTCTAGATTCAGGGGCTTCAGGAAAGTAATTCAGAGAGCGTGTTAGACTCTATTCCTTCACCAATTAGGGCAAATTCAAGACCAAATAATGACAGATGTTGCAAACTTCTGTCTATCAATCATAAAGGCTCCATATTGAAGTGAATTGTTTGGGGCGTTGGGTTGGGTGCAGTTTGTGAGCAGGGACAGTGCAAAATATGGCAGCAGTTTACAGCTATTCAGAGAAGCCACAGGCTCGCAGCCGTGTAAGTAAGTCTCACTGGTGAACGGGAAGCATTCTACTGAGGTTGTGCCTGGAATGTTTAACACAAATTATTGGATAATGGAACTGTATGGGTTTGTCTTATATTGCAAGAGTGCTGGGAGTGGGCTACACATCCCTTGCCTTCCTCAACAGAGAAGATCCCATTTAAAAAAAAATGGTTCTGGTCATTTCACTTAAAGTGTCTGTTTTTATTTTTTCATAGGTTTCTGTAATTAATACCGTGGATACGTCCCATGAGGATATGATTGTAAGTGGGTCAGCTATTCTTAATACAATGTGAACTCTCATAGGACTGCAAATTGCTTAATTGCTACTGATTTTTTTAAAAATGAGATTGACTTTATGCAGAATCTACTTTGCTTTCAATACTGAGGTTTACTATAAGACGTATGTTTATGCAGCTGCTTGAATCGAGGAATATAATGGGTAAAGAATTGCAGGACTCAATAATAGAAAATGACCCAATGGTCCTGACCTTACAGTGACGAGCAAAGTCCTCAGCAGTAAAATATTCATGGATAAATGTGTACAGTTCAAAATGACCTGTGTTCAAATACAATCCAATATGATTTGAGAATTTTTAAAGTTTCCTATCCACAGTTCCTTTAGATTATATCTTGTGTAAACATATTTTAAAGGAATAGTGTGAAGGGTGTTTTACTGCATCCAATCTATACTCTTCCGGTCCCATTAGCATCAAGCATTCCTTAGGCAAATCAAAATAGAACACTATTCCAATTTTATCAGGTTACTGAGGCCTGGCTGATCACAAAACTCTCTGAGCATCGGAACAAAACAAAAGTGAAACCACCATACTAACATGTACCTCTAGTAATAAATAGATGTTTTCAAATGAATCATGAGGCGGCAATGTAATCAGGTTTCAGATTGCTATAAGTCTCTTGTTTGCTTGTTCTGTTGAATAACAAAAGTGCCAGAGTTCAATTTTCTATGTTGTATCTTGCACTCATCGCCACAGCAGGGGTGTGAGTGACTAGTGCAACATACTTCAAAGTGGCTGTCACTTTGACAATCAAATACAAGAGGTTTTTTTTCCAATTTAGTTAATTTGTTGTTCCCTAAAGTGAAGATTGGAGGGAGGTAAAGCAACCTTTGAAAGGTGGTATCATTTGCCAGGTAAAGCCCTTGAACTAGGTTAGTGGACAATAACTGGATTTCTGGAAGGGGTTAGCTTGATGTATTGTCTGTACATTAGGTACAATAATGTATCTTAACGAAATGATCATTATTCAGTTTGAACTGGCTATGTTAACACCCCTGCCATTAAAGCTTCAGGAAGGCTTATCCAAAAGATAAGAAGAAAAGGGAGACCATGGGATCTAAAACAAGTGGCAAACTGGCTCCAAAATTAGGGGCGACACGGAGGCTCAGTGGTTAGCACTGCTGCCTCACAGCACCAGGGACCCGTGTTCGAATCCAGCCGCGGGCTACTGTCTGTGTGGAGTTTGCACATTCTCCCCATGTCCGCGTGGGTTTCCTCCGGGTGCTCCAGTTTCCTCCCACAGTCCAAAGATGTGCAGGTTAGGTGAATTGGCTATGCTAAATTCCCCATAGTGTACAGGGATATATAGATTAGGTGTGTTAGCCAGGGGTAAATATAGGGGCGGGGAATGGGTCTGGGTGGGTTACTCTTCAGAGGGTCGGTATGCACTAGTTGGGCTGAAGGGCCTGTTTCCATACTGAAGGGATTCTGATTCTGAAATAGGAGGCAAAGGATGATTGTGGAGGTTTGCTTTTGTAAGTAGAAGCTTGTGACCAGTGATGTATCACAGGGATCAGTGCTCGGACTCTTGTTGCTTGTTATATACATTAATGACTTGGATGTGAATGTAGAGGGTTTGATAAGTAAATTTGGAGATGACACGAAAATTAGTGGTGTTGTTGACAGTGAACAGGCAACAGTCTGATATTAATCAGCTTGTAAATTTGGCAGAGCAATGGCAGATGGTATTTAATCCTGATAACTGTGAGGTGATGCATTTTGGGTGGTGTAGTATGGGAAGGATTTACACAGTGAATGGGTAGGTCCCTCGAGAGTACTACAGAATAAAGAGTCTGTAGATTCCTGAAGATGTCAGCACAGGTAGACGGGGTGATGAGGATGGCATTTGGGATCCTTGTCTTCATTAGCTGGGGGGGTGGAGTCTCGGAGCAGGGAAATCTTCTTGCAACTTTCTGGAGCTTTGGTTAGGCCATCGATGGAATACTGTATGCACTGGAGAGGGAGTGTAGAAAACTTACCTGGATGTTGCCTGGGTTGAAAAGTCTCAGTTATGAGGAGAGACTGGCATCTGGATGAGCACTTAAAATGTCAAGCCATAGCAAACTGTGGACCAAGTGCTTATATATGGGATTAGAGGAGTTCAGTGGTAGTAGGTCGGCATAAACCCTGTTTCTATGCTGCATGATTCTGAGTGCAGGTGCTTTGACGTTTGGTTTACTTTTAAACATTCATCAAACCTCCTAGTTAGTGCTTGTCACTCAACCTGCCCATTCCCACCCTCTTCCCAGCCATGAGCATTCCTAATGCAGATGTGTAGTATTGTGATTATACAGTGGTTTGTATGTTGTGTTGTGGCCATGGTAACCCCGTTTCAAATCCCACTTATGGCAGATTTTCAAGGACATGTTTGCTTCCAATCCTGTGTTTGCCTCAGTTGAGACAGTGTTGGACTGAAAGTCTGTAATGGTACTGCTGCTAGACTAGCAATCTAGATGTTCAGACCACTGTTCTAGTGACATAGGCTTGAATCCCATCACAGCAGATTGTGAAATCGGAGCTCATTAAAAATCTGGAATAAAACTCGAGCCAAATGGTGACCACTCTTGAATGTCATAAAAGCTCACCTGTTTGTTAATGTCTTTTAGAAAGGAAATATGCCATCCTTACCTTGTCTAGCTGACACATGACTCCAGACCCACAGCAATTTGTTTGACCCTTCACTGCCATCTGGGCAATTAGAGATCGGTGATAAAGCTGGCTGAGCATATGTCCCCATGGATGTCTACTTTTTGGAAAAAAAACCCTCATTGAAGGTTTTTGTTTGCCATACTGAATATATTTGTCATTGTAAAGTGATACATAGGAGAAATTAGCAACTCTACACTTTTTTTTTGGAAAAATTGAATTCTTGTGGAAGGTCTAAGTTCTGTTTACCCAGATTATACTGTACCTGGACCCTGAATTATCAAGGAAAGGCAGCATTTCTGGGCTGATGAGAAGTCTTGCTACTGTCCAAACGTATGGAAGCCCACACTTCAGTTATTTCTCACATTGGACATCCCAGGAATGTCACTGGAGGTTCTTTCCTTTCTGTGCAAAACAGGCTCTCAACTTGCTGCAGAAATGGCTGAGTAATTGTTCGTAATGTCATGCAGTTGGAGCAGTGCTCCAATGAAGGAGCAGAAACATTACTGGAAGAGTTAAGCAAAGAAGCAAAATTGACAGTGCTCTATAATTTTGAAAGATTACAGTATACCTTACATGTCGATGTGTAAGATATATGAATGAGTGTATTGGAGGTCTTTGCATTGTTTGATCAATAGAGCACTAGATGCCCTCATGTAAGTTGCAATATTGCATTGTGATAATAATTCAGGAGGCTCTGTGCTTTTTAATATCCTCACCATGAGAACTTAGAGGAAAACTAAACTTTGTCTCTTTCTGGATAGAACACAAGCTTCCAGTGAGAACTTTGAGCTGAGGGGAGCTAAAGTGATTCAACCTCTATGTCACCCTCATCACACCTCAGCCTGCCCCCCCACTACAACAGCAGCAACAACTTGTATTAAAATAGTATCTATAACATCATAAAACATTCCAAGCTGTTTCAGGGGAATATTATAAAGGAAAATTGGATTCAGAATTAGCGAATTGTTACAGCGCAGAAGGAGGTAGTGCTTACATAGGCTCTTCAGATGAGCATCTCAAAAAGCTCATGTAAAAAATGAATCTCATGTTTTTCCCCTTTATCCTTGTATGCTAGTTCTTCCCAAATAATCATCCAGTGCTTTCTTGAATGCTTCAATTGAAGGGCTTTCCACCACATTTCCATATAGGAAGCAGTGTATTTCATTCCCTGAGTATTCGCTATGTGAAAGAGTTTTTTTCTCACCATGTAAAGGAAAATAGAAGCATGACTAAAAGCTCAATCAAGAGGTCGATGTTACGCAGCATCTTAACCAAGGAAAGAAAGGTAGAAAGGTTTAAGGAAGAATTTCCAAATTGTAATACCCAGTCAGCTAATATAGTACGGTACTGACACAGTGGTAATGTCACTGGGCTCTTAATTCAGAGGCCCTTCCTAATGTTAGGGAGGTATGGGATTGAATCCCACCATGGCAATTCAACTTGAATTGAAATCTGGACTTTTAAAAAGCTAATCTAATGGAATCCAAATAACTATTGATCATTGTCGTAAAAACCCATCAGTTTCACTAATGTCCTTATAAGGAAGGAAATCTGCCAGCCTTAGCTGGTTTGGCCTACATGTGAGTCTGCTGTGATGTGGTTGATTTCTAATTGTCCCCCTAAGGTGACCCTAGCAGGCTCTTCCGTTCAAAGGTAATTAACTCTAGGCAATAAATTCTTGAACAGTCAGCAACACTGTAAAGAATAATATTTTTAAAATCTTCGTAATGTAATAGTTTTTTGTGTGGAAAGGAATTTTCTTTCATGCATCTAGTACTAATGTGAATTCATGACTCATTGTTAACAATTCTACAGCTGGAAAAGACAGATAAATGTTTTCAAGCCCCCCTTTGAACTTTTCTGTGAGAGCTCTTCAGTTTCTATGCTCCAAGAAATAGGCTGTCCAATTTCCAATTCTTATCGCAACTTGTATCCCTCACCCCTAGTATTATCACACAATGGATAAGAAATGTAAATGTTAGAAGCTAAAATTATTGCTGATTGTGACTTTCCCATGAAATCTATTTTGCCTGGAGGCTGTATAATGAACACCTTCAGTTTCTCCCTCCTTATCACTGCTGGCAAAATTGTGCTTTTGTTCGTTTTATGTTGCTTTGTGGTTATTGTGATGTACAAAATGAGGCATTTTGCTGCATGATATTTTGTGAAACTTGTTTTTGCCTTGTCTCGTCTTGCCTGGAGTGATATAGCCTGTGCCAGGAAATTGTTCTGCAGATGCTGGCATTTTTTTTTAGCACTGTCCCAAATGAGCATTCTCTGTTCGCGAGCCCAGTCAGGTCAGATCTCACCCGGCATCCACGCTGAAGCACATCAGTGGAGTGATTACCAGGAACACACCATATGCCTTCTTAACAACCCCATCAACCTTGATGGCGACTTCCAGGAATAACTGGAATGTCGCTGGAACGATTACCAGGTGCTGGCTACTTCATTCCCGTCTTTCCACCCTTTCCTTTATTTATTGGTAATCCATACTGTTTCAAAGCAAGAAGAACTGGCTAGACTCTTTTGAAAAGAAACATTCTTTGAGCTAAGGATAAGCACATTTGTTTTGGTAAAGTAAAACTGCTTTACCTCTTTTATTCTTAAAAAAAAAACAATACCTGATTAAGGAGAACTAGCCGGTCTACTGAAAGGGAAATTCTTTTGACAAGTCTTCTGGCGTTTTAATAGAATGTTTCTGGTCGTGTGGTTCAAGGGAAACCAGTGAATGTAGCATACTTGAATTTTTCAGATTTGGAGATGCCGGTGTTGGAAAGGGGTGGACAAAGTTAAAAATCACGCAACACCAGGTTATAGTCCAACAGGTTTATTTGGAAGCACTAGCTTTCAGAGCGCCGTTCCTTCATCAGGTGGTTGTCACAGTTTGGACTATAACCTGGTGTTGTGTGATTTTTAACTTTGAATTTTCAGAGGCATTCAATATGAGGCTAACAAAGCTTTTTCCATGAGATAAGAACTTATTGGGTTAGGGGTAATCTATTATTACGGATAGAAGATTGATTATAGGGCAGGAAACAGTAAAAATAAGTAGTTCATTTTCAAATTGGCAGGTTGTTATTAAAGGAGTGTGGTAAGGGTCAGTGCTATTTGCAGTCTGTATTAATGGCTTAGATGAAGTATAATGTATCCCATTTTGCTGATGATGCAGAGCTAGGTGGGAACCTAAGCTATGAGGAGGATGTGAGGACTGGGGATCAGAGCTTAAAAATGTGTTGCTGGAAAAGCGCAGCAGGTCAGGCAGCATCAAAGGAGAAGGAGAATCGACGTTTCGGGCATAAGCCCTTCTTCAGGAAATCAAGTCTGGAAAGATATGCAAATAGATTAAGTGAATGGATACATTGGTTGCAGGTGGAGGACAATGTGAAACTGTGAAGTTATTCATTTTTGTAGGAAAACTGGATGCTTAATTGGTGAGAAACTGTTGAATGTCGAAATTCAGAAGGATTTCTGAAAGAAAGGTTAGTTGAGTACACTTCATATGCAGATCTGATATCTCAGGGTGAGCACTACCTTTCTACTGAAAAGGACTTTCATCTATGGTGAACGCAATCCTGATTTTTCTTTTTGAAATGCTAACACAGCGTGCCTTTTTTCATTAATTGCCATTCCTTTGAAATCCTCTGTCCCTTGCCACTGATTCTGTGTGTTCTCCAGACGATGCTGGCAGGCAGTCTGTTTCCTTCCTTTCCCCAATCCCTCTGTTAAATACACCACTGCACATGACTCTCACATCATAAATGAAAAATGTATAGATCGCAGAGAAATGCATTGCATCTGCTTCCTGATGGTGTTCCCTGGCCTGTCATCTTTAGCTGGAGTGAAGAAAAAGTACTTGTTTTTTTTTAAAACAAATGCATTTACTTTGCAACTTCCATAACCTCCAACACTTTGCAACCAACTATGAGACATAGTCACTTTCATAATTTCAAAGCTTGATAGCTGATTGGCAAATGGCAATCTCCCATAACCAGGAATGGGATGAATGACCCACTAACCTATTTCAATGGTTTTGGTTTGAAGGCTAAGTGTTGACCAGGGCACTTAGGATGACCTCCTCTGCTTATTTGAATGGTGGCATCAAATCTTTTATATCTACCTGAGAGGGCAGAGAAGAATCAGTAAAAATTGCTGCTGAGCCTATAAAATACATCTTTGGGTGATAACCACAATTTAGGTTATATTAGATTCCCTACAGTGTGGAAACAGGCCCTTCGGTCCAACAAGTCCACACCGACCCTCCGAAGAGCAACCCACCCAGACCCATTCCCCTACTAATGCACCTATCACTATGGGCAATTTAGCACCTGAATTGCACGTCTTTGGACTGTGGGAGGAAACCGGAGCACCCGGAGTAAACCCACGCAGACACGGGGAGAATGTGCAAACTCCACACAGTTACTCGAGGCTGGAATCGAACCTGGGTCCGTGGTGCTGCGAGGCAGCAATGCTAACCACTGAGCCACTATGCAGCTCTGTTAACATGGTGTGTCTTAAAAGGCATCTCAAGGTAGGTAAGGGACAAAGTTCCAGTTTCATTGGACCCAGAAGACGGAGAATAGAGTGGAGAGGTTGGTGCGTGGATACTGTAGTTGCAGGATACTCTGTGTGGATACTCTGTTCGAAGGGACAGAGACTGTGAGCAATATGAATGGCTGGAGGAATTAGGCTGATGGAGCAGCACTGTCATGGAGATCTTTATACGCAAGGCTAGAATTTTAAATTTTAGGTATTAAAGCTCACAGTGCTTTAATATTGCACTTGGTGAAGATGGGAGTGATTGCGAAGTGATGTTTGATATAGAGTGCAACATAGTCAGCAGAGGTTTTGATGAAGCAGTATTACAGAGTGTTCAGGGGAGCATTGAAGTAGCCAAGACTGCATGTGGTAGAGTTTCACCAGTGCACAGGCAGTTTTAAGAAGTTGGACATAGATGGTCTATATTTGGAGAGTTTATGGGATCAGATTCCGCTTGAGTTGAACCAGGTAGAGATTGTAGACAATTTGGTTCAGTTTAAAACAGTTGTCATGGATGGAAATTGAAGAGGTGTGTTGCTGCAAATTTGTGATGTGAGCTGAGAGATAGTGGCTTTAGTTTTCCCACTGTTTAAGTGGAGACAGTTAAAATTGAAATTATTATTTAGGTGCAGGAGCAGTTTGGAGCCATGTAATCCAAATTCCTGAGGATGGCAGTGTTGATCTGGTGGTGTGTTAGGATAGGGACCCAGAATGCTATGTGTATCATGTTCTGTTGAAACAGGCTCCCCTGCTTTTGAGATGTTTGTTGACCGCATATGAAAATTGCATAACTACAAATTAACTTGTGCTCTACTGTTGTTTTCGGCAAAGATTATTTACGTTTCAAATAAAATTGACTTATCCAATTGAATTGCAAATCAAAGAATCCCGTGAACTAGAATCAAGGGCATATAGATTCAGTGCAGAGAGAAGTCAGAGCCATCAATCCTCAGGAGTGTACAGGGTTGCTAATCATCTGTGGCGTGATTTTCGGGTGTGCAGAATCAACATATGTGATGTTGCATTGACCGCTTACTCTTTTCCACCAATCATACCCTTCATTTTCCAATTATCAAGCTTCAAAGGATTCATTAAGTAGCTCCCTGTTGAAGTTGCACCTCCTATTCCATGCCTGTAACTTAAGTGGAAAATTGCATTTATATACTTACACACCTTCCTCTCTGCATCATTACCCAGTTTTTCACAACATTAATGGTTTTGCACCAAGCTAGGCATAGCTCAAGGACTTTGATTTCATCCTAACATGCTGATTAAAACAATCCACAACGTACAATTTAAGATGTTACATTTGATTTCAGTCACTTTTATGTATAGAAGAGGATCGAGAAAGGGAAAAAAGTGCTGTTTGTAGACACAGGGGCAGAAATATCTGATAGGATCAGACTCAGCCCCACCACTTTATACAGTTAAGTATTCTGCTAACGCTGCATGAAGATTGGCCATTTGGCTAAGGTACTGAGACCAGCCTGAAGATGCTGTATAACTGTGCCCAACAGTGAATTGATGAAAAGGTGAACAATAAATGCCTAGCCTTTCATTTCATCATATATAGTTCCTGTCAATAACCAATCCCTTAAAAGCTTTGATACGCTTTTCACACTTTATAGAAGTTTATAAAATCAGGAGGGGCATGGATAGGCTGAATAGTCAAGGTCTTTTCCCCACAGTAGGGGAGTCCAAGACTAGATTTAAGATGAGAGGGGAAAGATTTAAGAGGGACCTAAGGGACAACTTCTTCACACAGCGGGTGCTGTGTGTATGGAACAAGCTGCCAGAGGAGTTGGTGGAGACTGGTACAGTTTCAACATTTAAAAGACATTTGGCTGGGTATAGGATTAGGAAAGGTTTAGAGGGATATGGGCCAAATGCTGGCAAGTGGGACTAGATTAATTTAGAATATCTAGTGAGCATAGATGAGTTGGACTGAAGAGTCCATTTCCGTACAAAAACCTCTGTGACTCTGTGTATCAAGGAAGTAGTGATGCGTTTATCCACTTGCTCCAACCTTGATCTCGGACTTGAAAATAATCACTTTATGTTTAGGTTGCATGCTTCCGATGTGCGCCCATCCAAATAACTGTAAAGATTGCTACAAAGGATTGTTGGTTTCTAGCATCCTTAATGGAAGTGTTTGTTTTGACAGCAACTGCTGCAATTGGAGTGGTTACAGCATACAGTACACGTTTACTAAAAGCTTTCCTCACCTATGCTCCTGCAGCATGATGCACAGATGGATTACTATGGCACCCGTCTCGCAACCTGCTCCTCCGACCGATCTGTGAAGATATTTGATGTTAAAAATGGAGGCCAGATCCTTATTGCGGACCTGAGGGGGTACGTAGAACGATTTGGTTTGCACGAAATCTTTCATCACCTGAAAGCGCTGATGTCTTCAGCTTTAGTGAAAGCAATCAGTAATAAACTGTCCCTCTGAAAGACCAAAATACCAGTCATTTCCCTTTATTCAGGATACATTTAACTACTCTTAAACTCAAGTCACAATGATAACAGCTAGTATTTAACTAACTGCTTTCACACTGTACTTCATAAGAGTGTTATAAATCAAAATTCAACATCAAGCTGCATGAGGGATGATGACCAAAAATTTGGTGAAAGGTTTGGTTTTAAGAAGTACAGAGGAATCTCGATCATCCGAATGAAATGGGTAGGCACTATTTCATTCAGTTAATCAATTATTCGGTTAATTGATTCAATGCCTCTCCTCTGGGACTCGGAGTTTTCCAAAGTTTCCTTTTTCCTCGCTCTGCCTGCCTTACTCTCTCTCTGTGTCTCAGGGTTTGTTTCTGACCAGGCACACGCTTGTGGGTAAGGGACCTGCAGTATTGCTGAAGCCTCATGCCACGCCCCAAAACCTGTCCGCCTGTCCGAGTTCCTGACCCTGTCAAAGTCCATCCCCCATCCACCTGTCCAAACCCACGCACCTTCTCCGGGGCAGCCAGACTGGACACCAACAGGAAGACTGCTGAGTCTCAAAATAGCGCGCGCGCACACACAATTTTTGACTGCAACCTTTTAACAGGTTCCACCTTTGCCATGTACAGGACAATGTTGGAGAGATTATCTGGGGAAGGGGGTTTTGGGTACTCCCCTGTGTAGAATTCCAGGGAAAGTTGGGGGGGTGGTGAGGGGGAGTGAGTGAGTGCGAGAGCGCGGGCAGTCAGTCACTTGGAGACGGTGCCTGGGCTCCTATCAATGTCCAGGACTGTTCTCGGCAGCATTTCAGTAAACCAGGTAGTTCATTTTTAATCATTGTAAAACAAAAGACGCAATCAGTGTTGAAACACCTCTATGATGTAATGTTTCTATCGGGACCTTGAGATCTTCTTCGGATAATCCAAAATTCAGATAATTTATATTTGAATAATCGCGGTTCCTCTATGTTGAAGGAGGAAAGAGAGGTGGAGCAATTACTAAGATGGGGTAGGGACAAGGCCATAGAGAAATTGAGCATTTTAATATTGAGGCATTGTTTAGCAGGGAACTGGTGTTAATTAGCAAGAACAAAGAGTGATTTTCTATGTCATGGTGAACCAGACTCGAGAGGAAGGCAACACCACTTCAGACAATCTTGAGTTAATGACAGGTAAAATATGGGAGTCAGCAAGGAGTGTCATGGAATAGAGATAACTATTGAAGTTGAGGACTTCAGAAGTAGATAAGATGAGTCGGGCAACGTGACAGTGATGGAAGTAGGTCGTCTTCTGTGGCTAACTCTTAATGGCCTTTGAAGAATCCCAACAAGCCTCTCAAATATAACAAATCATTGATCTCAGGTAAAGCCAATTATGCCGCCTTACATTAGTAAAGTTGGGCAATTTATTATGGCCTTGCCATATCACGAGATCCTTGTCCTATCCCTAGGGTTACGATGGTGAATGAAATTTGAAATTTCACAATGCCTGTCCAGTTTCTGGCTTCAATCAACACATGACTGATGAACATTTCTTTGTTTTATTCATGGGATGAGGGCATCACTGGTTAGGCCAGCATTTCTTGCCCTCATTCCCCAGAGGGCAGTTAAGAATCAACCACGCTGCTATGAATCTGGAGTCACATACAGGCCAGGAAAAGATGGGAGTTTCCTCCCTAAAAGATATCAGTGAACCAGATAGGCTTTACTAACAATGGACAATGGATTCATGGTTTCATTAGACTCTTAATTCCAGATTTTATTGAATTTAGATTCCACCATTTGCCATGGTGAGATTTGAACCTGGGTCCTCAGAACATTGCCTGGATCCCTGGATTAACAGATCACTGATAATACCACTAGACAGTTGCCTCTGCCATTCTTAGTTCACATTGTCTGGTCTGCAGACCTTACAGTGCCCTTGGAAGTTGTCTTTCCTTTTCCTGCTGAATGCCCACCACTGAAGGGCACAGTCACTTTCTTTTTCAAAATATATTAATCACAGATACACAAAAACAGGAATTACTGGAGAAACCCAGCAGGTCTGACAGCATCTATGGAGAGAACAGAGTTAATATTTTTGAGTGCAGTGACTCTTCTTCAGAGCTCAGATATTAATCACAGCTTTGCCTCGCAATCTACAGTGAGACTTTGGGCAATGTCAAACAGTCCTTCTGCAAAAGGAGTCAAGTTGAGCAGACTAGCACCCAAGCGGCCAACAGTATCTGTCCTGGCTTATTGTTGATTAAATGTCAGGTGGAATAATTGGCATAAACAAGATACCATCTGATGCTGTTGTCACTTGATTTCCATCATTTCAGTGTGAGCAGCTGGTGGATGGGCTCAGCAAAAAGGCAAGTGGAATGGGTGTCTTCCAACTCTGAATCACCAAAACGCAGCTCTTCGGGCCATAAACTGGTGACAATTGCAGTGTGCAATCTCTCCATTTTATGAGAATAAACTCTTCTAATTCCACCTTCTTCT
The DNA here is from genome assembly GCF_004010195.1 of Chiloscyllium plagiosum. NCBI lineage: Eukaryota > Metazoa > Chordata > Chondrichthyes > Orectolobiformes > Hemiscylliidae > Chiloscyllium > Chiloscyllium plagiosum. Next base: position 67,635,852 of record NC_057727.1, on the reverse strand, counting down.
TGCTGCCCCAATTATGAATAGGCCAAATGCTTATTTCCAGCTAAGTGAATGCATACCTGGAGGTCACAAGATATGTTTCCCCAAGCTGTGTGGCAATGGTCTGGTACAGTGATAGGTGTCCAGTTTGCATTTGATTGAAGTCAGAGTCCTTGTCAGCTGGCTGACTCTTGAAACAAGTCTGTCTCATGCCTCATTGTGATAGTGACTTATGGCACAATTGGACTTTTTTTTTTAGAACATATTTTGGACTCTTCTCCATTCCACTCCCCACTCTGCAACAATAAGTGACCAGTGGTCTCATATTAGGTACCACTATTACCTGATTTAAACCACAGGGCTAAAGTTTGGAGTGAATTCTTTTCACGGGCTAGTGGGTTTGGCAGTTTTGAAAGACGACCCAACCCTTGCTGATAATTGCTGTTGGCGGGGGGGGAGGGAATGTTCTGAGATCCCCATTGGTCTTGCTGCTTCTTGATCTGTGCGTGGGAGCCATAATAAGCTTAAGCACCTACTCACCATAAACTAGGTAGTTTACCATGCATTATAAATCAGAAATGTGGATCGGTTACTTACTTAAATATCTCCTTACTTCAGCCATGAAGGTCCAGTCTGGCAGGTGGCATGGGCTCACCCAATGTATGGCAACATCTTGGCATCCTGTTCCTACGACCGGAAGATCATCATCTGGAAGGAGGAGAATGGAACTTGGGACAAGATGTATGAATACACAGGACATGATTCTTCTGGTAAGGATTCTACTATGTGCAGGTCATGGATTATAGCACTTTCCTAAAGGTTTCATAATTTTTTTTTCTGACTTAGCAGTGCATCAAGTTTGCACACCTGGACTACAAAGCTTCTCTTAAGATTCAAACATCCATTCAGGTAGCTGGATTTTGTTTTTGTTGGCTGATTGAGCAATCCAGCATAAACTAACCAGTGAGATTTTACCAGATTTGATGTGTGCAATTGTTGGTGATAAAGAGTGAAGATAGGATTGGCAAATGCCCTGGGCATATTTCCTACTCCTTTTTTGTATGAGACTGGTGAGGTAGTGTAAGCTTTTGCTAAGTTGGCTTATCCTGGAGAAGGGAGTCTGATTTGTTCTGTAATGTTGAAGCTGACATAGGTAGTTCCTTACAGCCCATAAGAAATAAGCTGCTGTTTTAACTGCATTGGCATTCGGACTTCCTACAAATTGAGGCAGTCTTTAAAAATGGGGTTAAAGTGGAAATCATCAACTGGGTGTCTTGATGATGTCAGCAGAGCTCTCCTGATGGTGCAACACTACAAGTGGTGTGGCACCAATTGTTGCCTCTCTAGATAGGTTAGACGGGGAGAAAACTGGACAGTGTCATACCCCTGTCCCTATGACAAGTCATCGACCCCAACTGGAATTCCAATGTCGGCAACTCCTTTTCTGTCTTTTAACTCTAATGAAGGAGTTTCAGTGTTTGAATCCCCTAAAGTATCATTGCCCTGCGAAAATATCATGTTATCCTCCTTCAACACTACTGCCTCACCTGTTCTTTACTCATAACTACATTATCGCCTGGAATATTTAGTTCGAAATCCTGCCAGATCTCTAGTATTAGCCTCTATTTCATTGGACAAATTCTGCTCGCAACATGCATTCCAATGCTATTCTCGTTGGCTTTGCTTTTTCCTCCATCTAATTTCTGTTCTTTTTAACATTGTTGTTTGTCCCATTACTCTTTGGCTTTCCAAGGTTTATATGCACTTTTGCTCCCCACCTCTGTGTCCTGATGCTCCTGTCCCTGCCAAGTTAGTTTAGAACCTCTCCATGGAACCATTTAACCTTTGCAAGGACATTAAACATACCTTTGTCATGTCCCTCTTATTGGCTTGTACACAAGTTCTCCCTGTCCAGAGCAGTCCCAATATCCCAGATATCTGAATACTCCCTCCTGCACCAGTGTTAACAACAATTTTTCACTTGCGTTATGTTCCTGTTGTGTGCTCACTTGCATGTGACACCCTGGGGAGTCATCCATAGACTGTCCCTTTTGAGATCCCGTTCTTCAATCTTTTTCGTAGATCCAGAAGTTCTGCTTCAGGACTGCAACCTTTCCTCATATCTAGGTTATTAGTTCCCAGGATTTGTTGCCTCCTTAGATAGTCCTGTGCCTGTTCAGTGATGCATTTTTAGCATCATATTTATAATGCATAACTGTACACACAATGCAGTGAAAAGGCTGAGTAATATGCTCTGTTATGGTTTTGCGTAAAGAGTTCAATTGAAGCAGCAAGATTGAGTAGTATTATTAGACTGAAAGCTCCGTAACAGGTTTGCCTGCGTGGGAATTGGAAAAATAGCACAATTGTTTAGTTGTGAAAACCTTTCCAAGTACAAGCCAAGTAGAGGAGCACAGACCAATGAACAATAAATAATCAGTACACAGGAAGTTTTATTCACCTAACAATATTGACCTGACTGAAGTGTTCAATGCTGATACTGCCTAAAAGTGAAGGCACTATTCCAAGGAAACATTGTTCTTAAAAAAAAAAAACTACATACTTCTGATGAAACATGAGACTTCACTCAGCCATTTAATCTCAGCTGGAAGGGAGTTTGCCAAGACTTGCACATCTCAAAATAACTTCTTCTGTGTCAGTAGAAATCTGCCCCGAGGAGCCTGCTTATGACACAGCATGGTGTGCAAGTGTAAATTCTCATATAAATGACCAGAAACATTAACTCTTTTTGCTATTCATGGTTACTGTAAGATCTGCCGAGTACTTTTAGCATTTACTGGTTTTATTTCAAATTTCCAGCACCTGCAGTATTTTACTTTTCGAAAAATGGTCATTGATTCTTCGACAGAATGAGTGGGTCGAACATAATGTAATGCAACAAAAGTCTTTTTAGGATCAAGAAGATCAAACGAAATGTTTCTTTGGAGAATGATCCTACTGTAAACATTCATGATGCTTTTTCTCTCCAAAAAACCATCAAGTTGTTCCTAATCCATTTATACTGTGCACATCAGTGACTTATCTTGCTACAGCTAGCCTAACTTTTCCAGCCGATAAAATTCCTCCCTCGTTCCCTTCTCCTTTCTGTCTCTTTTAACCTCTGTTTCCTAGGAATTAGCCGTTTACATAATGAACAATTGACATAGATCATTTTGTTAGTTCTAATTTATCTTTGCATGCTTAATCAAAGCATGTCCAAAGATAAGCAACCTGTTTATTGCATTTACATTGATACTTAGCATATTGACCAAGAGGAATGATTATGTCAGAAAGCATAAGTCAGCTACATTATGTCTTGTCATTCCTATGCTTTTCTGAAAAGTATGAATGTCAGTGAAGAGGATTGTGCCTAGGGTATCCAAGACAGATACGGAGCTGGAAATGTGTTGCTGGAAAAGCGCAGCAGGTCAGGCAGCATCCAGGGAACAGGAGAATCGACGTTTCGGGCATAAGCCCTTCTTCAGGAACACATTTCCAGCTCTGATCTCCAGCATCTGCAGACCTCACTTTCTCCTATCCAAGACAGATATTCTGATTTTTGGAAGAAGCAAAGCAAACTAAACCAGTTCTCTTTTGAGGGACAAAATAATTACAAGAGAACATTATCCACATTTTTAACTGACAATGCTTCATATTCAAAAAGCTGTTGGTGAAGCAAAATCAAGTAATTATTTCTTGAAACAAACACAAAGTGCTCGCGAAACTCAGCAGGTTGGGCAGCATCTATGGAGAGAGAAACCAAGTTAACATTTCGTGTTTAGTATGACTTCAGAATTTATTCAGTTCAGAAGAAGTCCTCCCGGACTCAACATTAACTATGTTTACTGTCTCCACTAATGCTGCCAGACCTGCTGAGTTTCTCCAGTATTCTCTGTTTGTTCCTGATTTCCAACATCTGCAGTATTTTGCTTTTATAATTCCTTCTTGAGCCATCTTGAGAGATGCCATTAAGGGTGATGCCAAAATTGTAAATGCCCTTGAGATCCTAAAACGTACAGCACAGGAAGTGACCATTTGACCTATTATGCCTGTCCTTGATTTTTGAACAAGAAATTATCATTAGTCCCACACTTTTATTTTTGTCCTAAAGGTTTTAGTAAGAGTACAGAGAGAACTGCCAAAGATAGCAGCAGGAATGCGAGGGGTGGTTGGGAAAGTTATTACTGTTCATTTTGGAGCATAGCTTAAGAAGTAACTGAATAGAATTTTCAAGAAGAGGATGATTCTGATTGAGCAGATTAAAAAATAATCTGAGTTGAGTGAGTCAATCAGTAGAGCTCCAGCATTAAGAGTCATTGTCAGAAGGACAAGTGGGCAGATGGGAACTGTTTTCACTGAGATTTGACAGGCTCTGGAGTGTTCCACCTGAAAAGACACTTGAAGCTGATTTCATAAATCATTTTTGAATGTGTTATGGCCCAATTAGGAAGAATGCACTGACAATCATACCCTACTGTTCCACAAGCCATCAGAAAATGGATAAAATTCTAATTAGACCACCAAGGTGAGCAATTTGCCTGACTGAATGCCATTCGGGACAAAAGCAATTTGCACCAGAGTTCTGCATGAAAGAAAATAACACTATTTATTGTTACACATTTAACAAAAGGCAGAGAAAAGAAAAGAATTTTAATCTACTACGATGCACTTAAGATATGCCTGTCCAAAATTTCAAAATACCTACGTACTCAGGTGGTTGGACACATACTATATGTGGAAAAAATATATATAAACAAACAAAATACCAAAGATTAAATACTAGATCTCAAGGATGTTTACATTGTCCCACAGAGCTCATCTTGAAGCTTAGCACTGATGATATGACCACTGAAGCAGTGGTCACTCTTCACTTAGGCAGACCCAGGTTTTTTTTCTGGTTAGAATTATTTATTTTAAGCTATGCTGGTTTTCCCCACATAGAGGAAGAGGTGGATGCTTTCAGTTTGCAGGCTCTGGATGTTTTCTGCTGTCCTGCAGCTTTGTAACAAGAGGGCTGTCAGCAGACAGAATTTTCCCAACTCAAAAGCCTCTTGGTGCTGCCCCATTTCAAATTCTCTCCCTCGCCGCTTCAAAAAGTAACGTTGCACTGCACAGTTAAAGATGTGCTGCATTTGGTCTTCAAATTGCAAAACTCCTGGCATTTCAATCCAGCCTTATTTCAATTTATAATCCTAAAAACAATCCAATCCAGTCCCTTACACAAGAGATTTGGGTAGGTACTTAAGGATGAGGGATGTGCAGGAGGAAAAGCACAGTAAATTCCAGCACTGTCATCATGGTCCAAGTGACTTTCTTCTGGGCCAGGTTTCTATGCGAATGGGGTGAATGGCAGGGCAACCTCCACAGCTGACAGTCAGACCCTAGCACTTGGTGCTTTCAAAGCTCAGCTGCAGATCTCGGTCAATCCAAGGGTAATATTTAAGGAAGTAAGTGAGGTATGGGTTTGGGGTTGGTGGTGTGTTTGAAGTCCACAAATCAGCATTCATATGAAGGATCTAGGAGCTGGAGAGTTGATGTTTCAGGACAATATCTCCCAATGCTTTCTGGCTTCCAATGGCTTAACAATTGACACTTTACAACTTAAGTAAATTGCTTTTAGTCAATCACAGCTCCAGTTTAAGTGTGAGTAACTGCATTCTTGTTGTTTGACTGTTCAGCTGGATTAGGGAACACTCTTGCCACTATGATCCAGAAGTCCTTTGAAGCAGAGTCCAGGGAAGAGGGAACAGTTTCACGAATGGCTCTGAAATGGGTTGTGTAAGAATGAAGTTAGGTGATTAAAAGTTTGGCCAAAGACACAGCTTTAGGGAGCACTTTAAAAGGCGAAAGGGAATGGAGGTTTGGGAAGGAAATTCCAGAGATGAGAGCCATGGTGGCTGAAGCCACCCCTGCCAGTGGTGGAGCAAGTAAAATCAAGATTTACCAGAGGCAAAAATTGAGGGAGTGAATATAGACCTGGAGGGGGTAACAGAACTTGAGAGGGACAAGGCCATGGGAGGGATTTGAAAGCAACAATGTCAATTTTAAAATCAAAATGTTGCATTGAGTAGGTGCAAAGTTTTGGAGGAGCTTAAATTTGAGGGCAAAAGATCCATTAGGATAGTTGGCTTGAAAGATGACAGGAATAGATGAGCGTGTCAACAGCAAAAGCGCTCTGCAGGGCAGCATCGGTTGCTGTTACAGTGTTGGAAGTAGCTGATCTTACTGATGTTAAAAATCACACAACACCAGGTTATAGTCTAACAGGTTTAATTGGAAGCACACTAGCTCCTTCATCATGTGATAGTGGAGGGCTCAATCCTAACACAGAATTTATAGCAAAAATTTACAGTGTGATGTAACTGAAATTATACATTGAAAAATTGATTGTCTGTTAATGATCTTAATCTTAATGATAGCGTGGTTGGGTAGTTACATGCTTACTTCTGGGTCACATTGACACCAAGATTGCAATCAAGACCGGTTTAACTAAAATTTCAAGTTTCCAGGAGCAGATATGGACTCCATGATTAATGAATTTCTTGCAGGAACTAAAAAGGGCTTGGATCTTACCATTAAAAAGAGATTGATAGATTTGTTTTTCTTGCATATGAATATTAAAAGTTAGGAGCCAAGGTGAGTAAATGGGGGTTACATCTTGATCAGCCATATTCCAATAGTATAGTTCAACAAGCAAGAAGAACTGAATATTTGTTCCTGTGTCACTCTGATAGTTCAACATGGAAGAAAGTAGTGTAGATTAGGACAGGAATCCGGTCCTGGAGCCAACTGGTTGATCTTTAAATTAATATGCTTACAAATTGTCCTGATGCGTTCAAGATAAAAAGTATCAGCAAAATATGCCTTTTTCCAGCAATATCCACGTAGTTATTTCCCCTTGGTGACTACATGGATACTTTATGCTTTTGATCTTGTACAAAAGCCACTGTTATAAAGTTAAAGGAGATGATATAGAACTGAGATGTTCTGGTTTTCTTGTTCCAGTCAACTCGTTGTGCTGGGCACCTCACGAATTTGGATTAATCCTGGTCTGTGGTAGCTCTGATGGTGCAATCTCGGTGCTTTCATATTCCGGTGACGGTCAGTGGGAAATGAAGAAAATCAGCAACGCACACACGGTAAGAAGCATTTATTTTTGGAGTGACTGTTAACACTGACATCAGTTGATGAGTTAGAGGCAGCACGGTCTCAAATCACATTTTAAAACAAACAATCCATTTTACGGAAAAAAAAACCTCAGTTACTCTTAAAAACTGCACCAAAACCTCTGATCAAGATCACAGCAGTTTCTGGAGAAAAGTATGGTTATTTCTGCAGCAAAATGTGATGACTGGTAATATATTTACGTGCATAAAGTCAATGTCAGTAACTTTGTCAGTGACAATATTAGTGTTTTCTCCAGGAGTATTGAGAGGGGAACTATGCGTCCGTTTACATTCAGCCTAGAATTGTGCGTGACTATGTGAAGCCTTTACTTTCAATGTTGGGCCTTGAGTGAAGTTGTTGGACAGGAAGAGGATGCGCAAGCTCACACAATGTCAATTTCTCTCCGTTTCTTTCTCTCATTACAGATCGGTTGTAATGCTGTCAGTTGGGCTCCAGCAGTTGTACCTGGCAGTCTTGTGGACCAGCCTTCAGGGCAGAAGCCAAACTATGTCAAGCGATTTGTGTCGGGAGGCTGTGACAATCTGGTCAAGATATGGAAGTACGTTTTGGTCATTCTGCTCACTGTGGATGGTTGGCTCCCTCCTTAGATGGAGACTGGCAATGAAAGGACATTCCGTTAATGAGATGGGAGTGGAAGGGAGGGGTGGTTGTGGAAGTAACGTAAAAGAAAGATCAGCAAAACAGATAATAATGCCTGTGTTTATGGCTCAGTAGTGCAGTATTAGAAACAAGACTTAAGATTTAAAAAGGTAAACGATTAAGTCTATGGAGTGGTATTTATTTTCATTTAACTTACCGAGTAAGATTTGACCAGTCTAAGAGCACCTCCCACGCGTTATGCTGGATCCACGCCTTGGGGGTGCATTGAGTCGACTCTGGTCCTCGGGTTGGTTTTCATTATATCAGAAACTGGGTCCCTGGGATTGCTGCCATCAGCTGCAGGCAGAGAGAATGGGGCTGAGAAAGGAAGAAGTTACAATGGGAGGTGATGAAAGAAAGCTGGTAGCTGCATGAGGTGGCAGGGCAGGAGTTGGAAGGAAAAATAGAGGTGGGAGAAAGGAGCAGAGGGTTAATGGAAAGAGGAGGCTACAAAGAGGGTCAAAGGAGGAGGCTGGAAAGGAATGAGGACGGGTTCAAGCCTGTCTTCAACCAACTGGAAGCCAAGAAACATTAAAATCACTGAGGTGATGGAATTCTTGAAAATGTATGTGGAATCTCTAGTCTAAGGTTGCATAAATCCAGGAGCTACTATATGGATTTGAGGGAAGGGGGAATCAGTGCTGTCCTTGTAAGTTGCCTCTTTAAGATCAATGAAGGATTGATAATTGAAGACATTGATGGATTATTTTAATTCTGTTTCTGTGCGAGTCGAAAATACATTATTAGTTAGCTCAAGTACAGAAGATATTACCTCATGGCCATTACACCTAATAAATGAGTGATGTATTATTCTGCAGGACCTAAATTGAGTCAAGAAGGTGTTGAACACAAGCTGTCAAAGATTAGGAATGGGGGTAGGGATAGGTGTAAGGTGGCTGGAAGCATGTTATTTTTTCTCGAGGCTGTGTTCAAAGCTGAGTCTCTCTGGTCCACCTGGCACAGTGCCACACTCCCTGACACAGGGTAGATCAAAGTAAAAGCATGTTCGTTTATTTTGTATCTATCTCAGTATACAAGATTGTTATAGTTTAGTTCTGTGTTGCTAGTTGGGGTGTTACATTAGTATAATGCCAGCTAGTGTAAGAGAGACACAGCAGGGGGCTGGGAGGGTTGGGTCACTTCAGTGTCATCAGACCCATGGGATTCCATGTGGCATTGGTATGTCAGACAGAGAAGCTTGCTTTCATGCTCTGCAGTGTTACAATGTCGTCTTCAGCCTTCCATTTGTCCCTCACTCTCCTTCTGACCTTTTCTTGACTGCTGTTGACTCTCACAATGTAGTGCTACCTTGTTTAACAGAGTTCAAATTCATCATGGGGCAGGCAGAAAAGTGGAATTGAAGCCACAGTCTGATCAGCCAATACATTATCGAATGGCAGGCAGGTTAGAGGGGTTGAATGGCTTCTAATTTGTATGTTTGTTCACACCCTGGTTAACTACCAGTCATTAATAAATCTTACTGATATACTGTGGAGCTTAAAGTTTCATTTTTTAATCAATATTTCTCTCAGAAATTTTCAGTCAATAAATATTGAGATTTGGAAATTAATCAAAAGATGGTGAAGAAACTCAGAGTCTGTAAACGATGGCCACTATGAGTCTTGAGAAGAGTCAAATTAGACTCAAAACATTAACTCTGTTTTATCTCTCCACAGCTGCTGCCAGACCTGCTGAGTTTCTCCTGCATTTTCTGTTTTTATTTTTCATTCCCAGCATCCACAGAATTCTGCTTTTATTTATGTAAGTCGGACTTTGGACAATGATTGACACATGGAGTATTTATCTGTCCTGCAGCACAGCTATTGACTTTGTCCTTCCAAACTTGGATTGTGTCTGGAGAAAGCATTTTGGATTTGATAAGATAAGGACGTAATCTCCCAGTTGTGATGATAGTGCTGCCACTCACTTGAGGTGATGGATTAAGAGCTCCTCACTAGCAGTGAATTGTACTTTATCAAACTGTGTTGGCCTGAGTGCAGTCTTCCCTCTGGCATAACAGGAATCAATGTGGTAAACATACTTGATGGTAACCTTTCTGATGGTGTGGTTCAGCCATGATGAAAGTCATACCTTCAACTGTTCAGGCTCTAAACTCTGGAGTTCCCTCCTCAACCTCTCCATCATTAATTTACCCCTTTGACCAAGTTTCTGGTTATGTCTGATTTGTCCCTCCTCTGTCCCATTGTTATGCTTACAATAATGGAGAGGCACCTTGAGATGTTTGACAATATCAAATGCACATTTTAAAAGCTCCATTTATAGAGTCATAGAGATGTACAGCATGGAAACAGACCCTTCGGTCCAACCTGTCCATGCCGACCAGATATCCCAACCCATACAAGTCCCACCTGCCAGCACCGGCCCTTATCCCTCCAAACCCTTCCTATTCATATACCCATCCAAATGCCTCTTAAATGTTGCTATTGTACCAGCCTCCACCACTTCCTCTGGCAGCTCATTCCATACACATGCCACCCTCTGCATGAAAAAGTTGCCCCTTAGGTCTCTTTTATATCTTTCCCCTCTCACCCTAAACTTATGCCCTCTAGTTCTGGACTCCCTGACCCCAGGGAAAAGACTTTGTCTATTTATCCTATCCATGCTCCTCATAATTTTGTAAACCTCTATAAGGTCACCCCTCAGCCTCCGATGCCCCAGTGAAAACAGCCCCAGCCTGTTCAGCCTCTCCCTATAGCTCAAATCCTCCAACCCTGGCAACATCCTTGTGAATCTTTTCTGAACCCTTTCAAGTTTCACAACATCTTTCCAATAGGAAGGAGACCAGAATTGCACGCAATATTCCAACAGAGGCCTAACCAATGTCCTGTACAGCCGCAACATGACCTCCCAACTCCTGTACTCAATACTCTGACCAATAAAGAAAAGCATACCAAACGCCGCCTTCACTGTCCTATCTACCTGTGGCTCCACTCTCAAGGAGCTATGAACCTGTACTCCAAGGTCTCTTTGTTCAGCAACATTCCCTAGGACCTTACCATTAAGTGTATAAGTCCTGCTAAGATTTGCTTTCCCAAAATTAAACTCTATCTGCCACATCTCAGCCCATTGGCCCATCTGATCAAGATCCTGTTGTAATCGGAGGTAACCTTCTTCACTGTCCACCACACCTCCAATTTTGGTGTCATCTGCAAACTGTAGATGACAAAAAGTAGAGGACCCAGCACCGATCCTTGTGGTACTCCACTGGTCACAGGCCTCCAGTCTGAAAAACAACCCTCCACCACCACCCTCTGTCTTCTACCTTTGAACCAGTTCTGTATCCAAATGGCTAGTTCTCCCTGTATTCCGTGAGATCTAACCTTGCTAATCAGTCTCCCATGGGGAACCTTGTCGAACGCCTTACTGAAGTCCATATAGATCACATCTACCGCTCTGCCCTCATCAATCCTCTTTGTTACTTCTTCAAAAAACTCAATCAAGTTTATGAGACATGATTTCCCACGCACAAAGCCATGTTGACTATCCCGAATCAGTCCTTGCCTTTCCAAATACATGTACATCCTGTCCCTCAGGATTCGCACCAACAACTTGCCCACCACCGAGGTCAGGTTCAGTGGTCTGTAGTTCCCTGGCTTGTCCTTCCCACCCTTCTTAAACAGTAGCACCACGTTAGCCAACCTCCAGTCTTCCGGCACCTCACCTGTGACTATCGATATTTGAAATTCATTTTGGACATTCCACATATTCATTGAGAAAATTACAATCGCCAATGTTTTGCACTTTTGATTTGAGCTTTCTCCTTTGAAATTTAAGAAAAAAAAATGTTTTGTCCTACTTGATTCTTTTTGTCTTCTGCAGAGAAGAGGACGGTCAGTGGAAAGAGGATCAAAAGCTTGAAGCCCACAGCGACTGGGTTCGGGATGTTGCCTGGGCTCCATCGATTGGACTTCCCACAAGCACCATTGCCAGCTGCTCCCAGGTAAGTACTGTGTATGAGGGATATATGTTCAGACTGAAGTGAATCTGTGCAATCTGCACCTTCAGCAAAGGTTGACAGGGTGTGGTGAGTTAAGGCTTTCTGTGTTTTATTTGGGGAGGAATGTGGGAAATAACCAAAGTGAACACAGTGCACGTTATTGGAACTGTGTGCAGTTCTGTGCTGCTTTCTTTTTTTGCTGACACTCCTCTCTGATCACAAATAATACAGAAAGGTTCAGAACGACAGGGCATCCTTTCTTCAAGTGAGGAATTGCATTGAGAGCACTTATTATTTCATGTACAAGCCCTCTGAAACTTCGCACCACAAAATGGTGGGGACTAAGAAGTCACACCCTTCGGATATTTTTCAGCAAAACTTAGATAGTTCAATGGTGAAGCAGTCCTGTATAGCAGAACAAGTGTTGTCTTGCTAGTAGGACAACCTGTGCATGCCATCTAGGCTGGTGTGATAGAAAAGAGTCAAAGAGTGTGGCGCTGAAAAAGCTATGTTATCCAAATAGCTAATTTTCCACATGCCATACTCATCTGCATAAAATGCCTGTACAGATTTGCACAGCAGGTAAATATATTCCATGTGTGTGTACTTACTGAATAAACATCAATTTGTAAAGTAATTAATAATCAAGAAAAGCTCTCGCTTTGATTTTAATATTATTTGATTGACAAGTATACACATGGCCTTGCATGCATCACCACATGAATGAAGACAAAATCTACCACTATGTAATCGTTTCTGAATCAGCAGCGTCTGGGTACCCAATTAGCCACATATGACTAGTTCCTAACATGTTAGTAATTTTCAGTTATAAAGAGGAATGGATGAAGTTATTTTTATTTTGAAAAATTATTTCAAGTGATGTGGACAACAGTGGCTCACCCAGCATTTCCTGCTCATCTTTAATTACCATGGAGTGGTGATGTTGGAGCGGTTGTGGCGGAGGTACACCCACAGTATTGTTGGGAAGAGAGTTCCAGCATTTTGACTCCGCCACAGTGAAAGGGCAGCATAATACTTGCAAGTCAGGGATAGTGTGTGGGGCTCAGAGGAGAACTTGCAAGCGCTGGGGTTCCACTGCTTTACTGCCCTCAGTTTGCCAAGTAGCAGAGGTCTGGAGCCTTCAATTTAAAAACTGTAGCCCTCGAATAAGGTTAAGAAGTCACCATGTGTGGTGAAAGGGTTAAAATTGTGTCCCAATACATGTGTGAATCTAACCGAAAATGGAAGGTGTCGCTTGGTCCCGTGTGAATCTTGTTATACACCTTCCCGTGTGAATAACCAGAATGGAATGTGTTTTTTAGCCTTGCTCTGCTCTAACCGAAAATGGAAGGTGTCGCTTAGTCCCGTGTGAATCTTATTATACACCTTCCCGTGTGAATCTTCTTCAGAATGGAATGTGTTTTTTAGCCTTGCTCTGCTGTTCACATGAATGTTTAAGAGTATATCAGCTGGAGAAGTCTCCAGTTCGGTAGAGTCTGCTCCGGGGTTACGTTTAACCGCCGAGCGTGGGTTGTTGGCAACCGCTCTACGAGAACTGACGGCTCCCAGTTCGGGTAACGTGTAGAGTGAGTATAAACCAGACCCGTTGTAAGTACGAGACTGGTTGTGGTGACACTGCGGGGAATAAAACACTTATATTCTAGCAGACTCGCCTCTTGGCTGTTTGTTCTGTGTCAGACTACTTTCCTGCGAGCCTGGTCCTTGACCTTGAGAATTTTTTAAAACACCATGTCAGACTCTATATGCAAATAAAGGACTCTGCTGGGAACTGTAAATGTAGTGAGTGAGATGTGGGTGTCACTTTTTCTGATAAATATGAGATTTTCACCCTATAATACTTCAGCTTGCCAGCAGGAAACTGAAACCCCGATCACCTTTCTGATTTAGATTTGTATGTTCAGATCTTAGATCGTAAGACCATTCTTTGCTACCTGTGTGATTAACAAGGATAAGGTTGTTTTTAACTCCACATCTTGTGGTGGTTTGATGTACTGAGGACAGGGAATGCGGATGAACTCGGTGTTTTTACAGTTGTTTTGCTGGAATCTATATCTTTGCTCAATCTAGTCATGAATATTGCATGAACTCTTGGTTGACTTCCCATATGCCACACATTGTAAACTTGAGACCATCCAAAATTCAACAAACTGCCTGTGTTCTGAATCGCAGCAAGTCATTTCACCCATCATCCCTGACCGATCCACATTGGCTCCTGGTTATACAATTATTTCATTTTAAAGCTCGTTTTTGTTTCAGGTTCTCCACCACCACTCCCTTCCTTCCCTATCTATTTTAATGTCCCATCATACAAAATGTCTGTGCTTCTCTGCTTCAGGCCTCCTGCCCATCCTTGATTTTTAATCACTCCACAGTTGGCATCTGTGCAACCAACTTTCAATTCCTTAAACCTTGGAATTCCCTTCCTCAACTTCTCCCCCTATCTTTCCTTCAGTAACAAATACCTTAAAACCTTCCTCTTTGATCAAGCTTTACTTTGCCTCACCTTCGGTGACTTGATGTCAAGTTTTGCTTTATAATGCTTTAGGAGGTGTTCTGTTATGCTGAAGTTGCTACAGCAATGTAACTTGGTGTATGATTCAATGATTAACCTCTGGTTCCTCAGGATGGCCGAGTGTTTATCTGGATTTGTGAGGACCCTACTGGGAATACATGGACACACAAACTCTTGCACAAATTCAATGATGTAGTGTGGCACGTCAGCTGGTCCATCACTGGGAACATCTTGGCCGTTTCCGGAGGTGACAACAAGGTAATAGTTTCACGTTTTGGATGCATGTATTATCCAAATGAATAGTGTATGCAAATTTGGAATTTCTGAAGTGATACTATCCTGATCCTATAATGCGTTGGCATTTAAAATGTGCATAAAATAGCTGTCCCTGTACACTAAGAATCCCTTTTTTTAAATTTGCTCTCATATCTTTGCTTCAGTTTCTGTGTTTGGTGAATTTTTGCTTCCTTTTTTTCCTTGTACTTGATCCTTTCTTTTGACTTGAATGTTTCTTTCATATTTGCTGCTGTATCCCCCAGGATTGATGAAATATATGCATATATATGTTTAAAAGCACCCTGGATGGAACTGCCTATTGTAATCTAATCTTAAAGCTGTGGGTCATGATCTAACCTAAATCGGCCTGATTGTAATTCCAGCCCATAGCGCCTTCCCAGGGGTCTATTATTTTATATGTCATATAAACCATTTAATGTCTCAATTGAAACACAAGCCTGTAATTTACTCCTGAGGGTCTGTAACTCTGCTGCAATTTACTGAGCTGGGTTACGTTTGAATCCTCCACTGATCATAAGGCTACAATGATCTTACTGTGCCCACACAACACATAATCCTTTGGTGATGTTGGGGATATTTTCATAAATAAAACAAGTTATTTAATACTTTGATTTCCTAGCGATTTCACAAAAATTCTTTCACTCACTGTAATAAAAAGCTTTCATGGTATAGATTAATACTAGTCCCTTTTGTCTCACAAATAACAGATAATATGTATAAAGTGGTGGTGTGATTATAATGATATTGATATAAAGATAATAAGCCCTGACTATCTACTGTCCTTTCTCTTCACATTATATATACTTTCATTTGAATTTAACTCTCTTGATTTTTCTTCTAGTATTCTGCTCTTTCAAGTGATGGTCCTTTCTTGAATACTTTCATGGATGCCTGTTTTCCTCCAGTATTATTATTTTTATTGGTCTCAGACAATGTTAGACTGTTCGTCTGAAAAGGATAGAGTAGCCAACTTCATTCACGCTCTCACCCCAGTTCCACAAATTCAAACAGTGGATCACTGTCATCAGGAATGCCAGTGTCTCATGTCAAATTCAATCTGCCCACATTGTGGGTGTCCTTCAGAACTCTTATGGCTCAGTGTACTGTATTAGGAGTACCTTTAGAACATAGAACAGCACAGTACAGGCCCTTCGGCCCTCTGTGTTGTGCCGTCTCTCTATCCAACTCTAAGATAACATTAACCTACATACCCTTCATTCTTCCATGTGCCTATCCAAGAGTCATTTAAATGTCCCCAATGTCTCTGACTTTACTACCACTGCTGGCAGTGTGTTCAACGCAGCCACCACTCTTGAGTTAAGAACTTACCTCTGACATCTCCCCAAAACCTTCCTCCAATTACCTTAAAATTATGCCCCCCTCATGATAGACATTTCAGCCATGGGGAAAAAATCTCTGCCTCTCCACTCTATCTATGCCTGTCATCACCTTGTACACCTCTATCAAGTCACGTCTCATCCTTCTTTGCTCCAATGAGAAAAGCCCTAGCTCCCTCAACCTTTCTTAATAAGACATGCCTTCCAGTCCAGGCAGCATCCTGGTAAATCTCCTCTGCACCCTCTCTAAAGCTTCTACATCCTTCCTATAATGAGTTGACCAAAACTGAACATAATATTCCAAGTGTGGTCTAACCAGGGCTCTACAGAGCTGCAGCATAACCTTGCAGCTCTTAAACTCAATCCCACTGCTGATGAAAGCCAACACTCCTTACACCTTCTTAACCCTATCAACTTGGGTGGCAGCTTTGAGGGATCTATGGACATGGACCCCAAGATCCCTCTGTTCCTCCACTCTGCCAAGAATCCTGCCTTTAACCCTGTAATCTGCATTCAAATTCAACCTTCCAAAATGAATCACTTCACATTTATCCAGGTTGAACTCCATCTGCCACTCTCAGCCCAGCTCTGCATCCTGTCAATGACCTGTTGCTACCTACAACAGCCCTCCACACTGTCCACCATTCCTCCAACCTTCGTGTCATCAGCAAACTTACTAATCCACCCTTCCACTTCCTCATCTAAGTCATTTATAAAAATCACAAAGAACAGAGGTCCCAGAACAGGTTCGTGTGGGACACCATTGGTCACTGAGCTCCAGGCTGAATACTTTCCATCTACCACCACCCTTTGTCGTCTATGAACCAGCCAATTCTGTATCCAGACAGACAGGTTTCCCTATATCCCATTGCCTCCTTACTTTCTGAATGAGCCTACCATGGGGAACCATATCAAGCACCTTGCTAAAATCTATATACACCACATCCACTGCTGTACCTTCATCAATGTGTTTTGTCACATCCTCAAAGAATTCAATAAGGTTTGTGAGGCATGACCTGACCCTCACAAAGCCATGCTGACTATCTCTAATTAAAATTATGGTTTTCCAAGTAATCATAAATCCCATCGCTCAGAATCCTCTCCAATACTTTGCCCACCACAGACATGAGACTGACTGGTCCATAATTCCCAGGATTATTCCTAATCCTTTTCTTGAAAAAGGGAATAACATTTATCACCCTCCAATCATCTGGCACTACTCCAGTGGACAGTGAAGACGCAAAGATCATTGCTAAAGGTGCACCAATCTCTTCCCTTGTTTCTCGTAGTAACCTAGGGTATATCCCGTCTGGCCCAGGGAATTTATCTATAGTTATGTTTTTCAAAAGTTTCAGCACACCCTCCTTCTTAACATCAACCTGTTCGAGCATGTGAGTCACAAAGGACAAGGTCCCTCTCACTAGTGAATACTGAAGCAAAGTATTCATTAAGGATCCCCTACTTCCTCCAACTCCAGGCGCAAGTTCCCTCTACTATCCTTGATTGACCCTACCCTCACTCTGGCTATCCTCTTGTTCCTCACATTAGTGTAGAATGCCTTGGAGTTTTCCTTAATCGTATCTGCTAAAGTTTTTTCATGCCCCCTTCTAGCTCTCCTACGTCCATTCTTCAGTTCCTTCCTGGCTCTAGAGCCCTACCTGATGCTTGCCTCCTCAGCCTTAAGTATGCTTCTTCTTCCTCTTGACGAGATGTTCCACATCCTTTTTCACTCAAGGTTCTTTCAATCTACCATCCCTTCCTTGCCTCAGTGGGACAAACCTGTCTGGCACTATCAGCAGGTGCTTCCTAAACAGCCCCCACATTTCTGTCGTGCATTTCCCTGAGAACTCTGTTCCCAGTTTAGGTGCCCCACTTCTTGCCTAATAGCATTGTAATTCCCCCTCCCCCAATTAACAACTTTCCTGTGTCGTTTGCACCTATCCCTCTCCATGAGTATAGTAAAGGTCAGGGAGTTGCGATCACTATCACTGAAATGCTGTCCCACCGAGAGATCTGACACCTTGTATGGTTCATTCCCAAGCACCAAATCCAACATCTACATATTGCAACAGGAACCCTTCCTGGACACACCTGACAAAAACTGCTCCATCCAAACTATTTGAACTAAGTAGGTTCCAATCAATATTGTGGAAGTTAAAGTCGCCCATGACAACAACCCTGTAACTTCTGCACATTTCCAAGATCTGCCTCCCAATCTGCTCCTCTCTGTCTCTGTTGCTTTTGGAGGGGGAGGGGGGGGAGGTTGCCTGTAGAAAACTCTCAATAAAGTGACTGCTCCTTTCCTGTTTCTGCCTTCCACCCATACTGATTCAGTAGACAAACCCTCCTCAGCGATCTCCCTTTCTGCAGCTGTGATACTGTCCCTGATCAGGAATGCCACTCCCCAATCTCTTTTTACCTTCCTACTGACATGGAAGAGCTCAGCTCCGTTGTGGGCTGAAGCCCAATTCTTGTCCAGTTTGTTGAGTATCTAATCTAAGATGACAGACCAGTGCTGCACTATTTGAATGCTGCACTATCAGAGGTGCCACCTTCAGGTGAGATGTTAAGCGAAGAGCCCAGTTCCTCTCGAGTGTCTTGACCAACATTTAAACCCTCAACCGATGTCAATAAAATAGTTTATTGAGCCACTGTCACAGTTACTGTTTGTAGAACCTTGCTGTGGACAAATTGCTTACTGTGTTTACATCAAAGTCTGTTTTATTGCAGTAAAATGCCTTGGGCCATCATGAGATTGTGCATGGTGATACAAGTGCAAGGTTTTTATTATTAGCACCGCGCTTATTTATAACATTAGTTTCAGCTGTCTATAATTTGAGATTGTAATTTAATCCAGCCATTCAGATGATGTTCAGAACACATGGTTGCAGTTCAGTAGTTATGGTGCTGGGTAAGCAGCCCGAAGCTTACAAGTTAAAATCCCATGGCACTTTGAGAAATTGCATTCAATAAATCTTGCAATTAATGGTTTTGGTGTAGGAGTAAGATTGTCTTAAAAATCAACAGGGCTGACAAATCCTTCAGACCAAGGAACCCTATCCACTCTGACCGACATGTAACCTGTGACCATAGTTATTGCAATCTCTGAAGTAGCCTACCGAGCCACTTAATTGTACTCAGGAAGGAGTACCAGATGCAGTTGCGGGACATGATCCTTTTCTTCCATAGAGGTACAGCTTTCATTGGCTTTTGTGGATAATTTACATTTCTAGTAATGCAGAGACTGGGACTAATCCACCATGGCACTTTACAATTTGAATTTAATTGGAAAACATTAAATAGAGGAAGTACTATTTCTGCCAGTCAGAAAAAGCAAAAGGCATGGTCTAGAGATTGGAGCCAGACGTTTCAGGAGTGAAATTTGGAAACCTTTTTACAAACAGGGGCTAGGCGTATCGGACTGTCTTCTACAGGTAGCTGTTGAAGTGATCAAGTGTTAAATGTTTAATCTAAGATTAATAGATATTTGTTACCTAAAAGTATTAACAAGTATGGAACAGATGGAGCGATTGTAGATCAGCCATGATCTCACGGAATGGCGAGGATATATGGCCTATATTTACAGGCTTGCTGTTCTTCCACTGTTCCTAAAGCCCCAGCAAAATACTTGGGTTTGAAAAGCTTATGTTGATGATAAAGATTTTGAACTGTCCTCTTAACCCAGGTTAATTGATACAACTTATAACTTAGAAAAGGAAAGTTCATTAGATATAGG
The DNA here is from genome assembly GCF_004010195.1 of Chiloscyllium plagiosum. Taxonomy (NCBI): domain Eukaryota; kingdom Metazoa; phylum Chordata; class Chondrichthyes; order Orectolobiformes; family Hemiscylliidae; genus Chiloscyllium; species Chiloscyllium plagiosum. Next base: position 67,616,188 of record NC_057727.1, on the reverse strand, counting down.
AGCAGCATAAGGCTATTCGGCCCATTGTGTCTGCTCTACCATTCGATCATATCCCTTCAACCCATTACCAATTAAAGATCTGTCTAAGTCCTCCTTAACTCACTGACCCAGCATCCACTGCACTTTGGGGTAGCGAATTCCACAGATTCACAGCCCTTTGGGAGAAGTCGTTTCTCCTCAACTCAGTTTTAGGATAAAGGGTAGCAAATTTAAAAGAATGACATCACATCCTAGAACACCCCACAAGAGGAGGCATCCACTCCACATCTATTGTATCCACAGTTTTATCATCTTGAATACCTCAATTTGATCTCCCCACATTCTTCGAATTTCCAGAGAGTAAAAGCCTAAATTGCTCTATCTCTCTTCATAGGCGTTTGGTATGCTTTCCTTTATTGGTCAGAGTATTGAGTACATGAGTTGGGAGGTCATGTTTGGATAGGGTAAATAGACAAAGTCTTTTCCCTGGGGACGGAGAGTCCAGAACTAGAGGGCATAGGTTTAGGGTGAGAGGAGAAAGATATAAAAGAGACCAAAGGGGCAACTTTTTCACACAGAGGGTGGTGCGTGTATGGGTTGAGCTGCCAGAGGATGTGGTGGAGGCTGGTACAATAGCAACATTTAAGAGGCATTTGGATGGGTATATGAATAGGAAGGGTTTGGAGGGATATGGGCCGGGTGCTGGCAGGTGGGACGAGATTCAGTTGGGATATGTGGTCGGCATGGACGGGTTGGACCGAAGGGTGTAAGTTTCTATGACGCTATGACACGCCCCTCACCTCTGGATTAGTCTAGTGAACCTCCTCTGAACTGCCTACAATGCCACTACATCTTTCCTCAAATAAGGGGACTAAAACTGTGCACAAGACTCCAGATGCAGTCTCACCAATACCTGTACAGTTGCAACAATATTTACCTTTATATTCTATTCCTTTTGCTGTAAAAGCCAACACTCCATTTGCTTTATTATCTGCTATACCGTGTGCTAGTTTTCTGTGACTCATGAACATAGATCCCTCTGCACTCGAGCACCCTGAAGTCTCTCCCCATGATGAAAATAGGTCGCTTTCCCATTTTTTCCCACACAAAAGTATGACCTTGCACGTATCCACATTAAACCGCATCTGCCACATGTTGGCCCACTCTCCTGACCTATGTCAATTGTAAAGGTTCTTACTTCCTCATTTCAGTTTAGTGTTCCACCTATTTTTGTGTTGTCCGCAAATTTAGTGATACACCCTTCTATCCCTGTATCCAGGTCATTAATGTAGATTGTCCGAGGACCGACCCCCTGTGGCACTCCTCCAGTTAAATCTTACTATGCAGAAAAACAGCCATTTGACTCTCTGTTTTCTAACCATCAGCCAGTTATCTATCCAGGCTAGTAAATTACTCCTAATCACATATGATCCAACCTTGTGAATTAACCTTTTGTGCGGCACCTTATCAAACACCTTCTGGAAGCCCAGATAAATTTACAGTACCTACCCCTTTGTTAGAAACACATTCAGTTTCAATCCCACACAAACATGGTTACTCTTGAGAAACAATTAAGGGCTCCAGAGATGGGCAATAACAGCAAATCATGCCTGAGAATGCAATTTAGAAATTAGTTTTAGTTTCCTGCCTTAACATTCCCTCCCATTGGGCTCTAATTCTGCAAGTAGTGGTTCTTCGTTATTCTTTCAGGAATAGTCGTCATGAAATTGTTTCAATGAAGGAGTTTTCTTCTGTAAGTGGGCTGTTTCCATGTTTGAGCACGAAATAACCATCACCCTTTCATACAATCTGTTTTTGCAGGTCAGTCTATGGAAGGAGTCCGTTGAAGGCCAATGGGTTTGCATCAGTGACGTGAACAAAGGCCAGGGATCAGTGTCGGGTATCACAGAGGGCCAACAGAATGAGCAGTGAATGGTAAAGGAGCATCACAGGAATGTTGTCTTGAATTGTATATTTGGCAAAATAAAATGGATTGCAAGAAACTGGGAACAAACAAAAATCGAAGATGTTTTGTACCCCGAAGCCCTGTACTGTTTACGGAGAAGAATATGTATTGGTACAATTCCTGTTGTCATTGACACATAAGCAGATCTTTTGTAATTGCAGTGTTCAGAGTGCCTTGTAGGGGGGAGTAAGAAGGTGCTGTTTGGCTGATCAGAAATCACGTGCACCACCAATAGAAGCTGTGCTCAAGCTGATAATGTACAGTCACAGCCCAAGGCCTGTTACTTGATAGTGGGAACAAGACATTATCTTGTCTGTCACCATATGAATCTGTCCTCCAGCAGTAGATGGTAATAGGATCTTAAAACAAGTGTTCCAAGACGGCAAGGTGGCCAGTACATTGAAGCATGACACAGCAGTCGACTGCAAGATTCAAGCTTGTGCTTGTTTGTTTGTTGTGAGGAATTCCCCTAAATAGAGGCCTACCAAATTTGAGAGGAACGACTTGTCAGTGAAATGCTCCTGCCTACCACCTTTTAGAATAGTATGGAGAGTGTGGAGGAGCAGATGGCCGACTTCGCCCTAAGAAGAGGGAGTAAAAATTGTCCTGCAGTAATGCTGCACTATGAATTCAAGCGCAGTGATCTTTTTTTAAATCCTAATTATTTCTCTCCAAAATATTCCTGACAACCAAACACACTCACTCTGTGTCCTGAAAATGCCTCAGAAATTTAAAATGCCACTGAATCTCTCCTGAAAGTAAAAGGTTCAGGATTGTTGCAACCATGGATTGCTGGAGATTCTAGCTTCTGAACTTGGAGGCAGGCTCATATAGGGACTCCACCCATTCATATTGGCCGCATTTGTGTTACGTGTGCCTAAGCTGGAGCTGCAACTCTTCCATTTCAAGGCCCATTCTCCCCTACAAACTGGTCTGAATGCAGGGTTTACATCTTTTAAAAAGAGCCTTTGGCTGAAATCCTGTTTTGTTAATATTTTGGTGAAGAGGACTAATTCAGACTGTAAACCACAGACACTGTACAGTTTGGGCTCATGTAAAAACCTAATGATGGGGACTAGAAATTAAGGCACCGGCTTTAAATATTTAGTCCTCAATTCCTAATAGCTCTCTGACTTGATGGTTAAAATTGAACTGTTTAATAAATTGATCTAATGTAACTGGGTTTTCATGCCCTCCTTTTCTTCAACATTTGTATCGGCCCTTTAAAGGACCTGATCCCTGAATCACGCATCTTGCTTTCAGAAACTTACCACAAAATGTGAGCATCTGTTACCCTGTATGAGTTTTTAAAGCTCCTTTTACATTTTTAAGACGCTCGGTGATTGACCAAAGTCTTAAGTGCAAGTGTTGGAAGAAGGTAAGAACAAAAGTGTAGATCAGAAGTGAGATGTTAGCTTTATTCAGGCTCAGTCTCTTGAAACTGTAGGAGGAAGGACAAGACTAAAGGAGGATCAGAATAGTCAGCTGAGTGGAGGAGTTGACAGTGCAGCCTGGTTGTGGTTCCGAACGTGTTCCACAAGTTTCGTTTCGGATTTGCACACGGTTTTAAGATAGTGAAAAATGAAGATGACCATTTGGGTAACTGTAGTGCTCTCTAGGAAGACAAGACTACAACCACACACACACCACTCACCATTTTCAGTTAGCCCATCACATTATCCAACTGTTAAAATGATTACACAAAATTTTACCTGGAGGTCAATTCCATGCACTGATCATGGTCTTTTGGGGTTTAGTTTGAAATAGTTTTGCTGATTTGCCATTATCCAATTTACTATTATCCACCCAGCACTTCATTCTCTCCATTTCTGGTCTTAAAAGTTTTTTTAAGCCTAACTTGTCTTCTGTACTGCCGTCAAAGTCCACTGTCCCATTGATCAAAACAAGGTCAAGTGCAGTGGATTCTGGCCAAAGGCATTATATGGTTTAAGCATGCCCTCTTCTGATTGGTAATCTGTTTTGAGACTTAATTTGTCACCTCTTTGTGAAGGCTTCATATCACGGCTCATGAAAGTGAAGTGGTTGCCTTAGTGACTGAAGTGTCTCTTCATTACAGAAGTAACCAGCTTTTAGATGCTGAATTCACACAGTACAGAAACTCCTTTAGAATTTTTCAGGTGACTGTCTGCACCATGCAGTGTCATCATCATTGACAGTCCCTCACAGAAAAGGGTGACTCTCTTCCATTCTTGGGGTGAGTCCGTAAGTGACTATGCAGACCGATGCGGCTACAACAGGCTCTCTTACATTTGGGGCAGAAGGTGGTGGCGGGAAGGGGTGAGTGGTGCATTGATGTGGCAGTGCACTCCTCACTCTGTTTTCGCGTGGCTTCTGCTTTTTCCTAACGGTAAGTCTCAAGGTGCTCAACGCCCTCCCAGATGCTGCTGCTCCTCCTCCACTTTGAGCAGGAGCAATTCCCAGGTGTCTGTGGGAATGCCACACTTCACCGGTGAGGCCTTGAGGGTGTCCCTGAAACACTTGCTCTGTCGACTTGGGGCTTGCCTGCAGTTTTGAAGTTGGGGGTGGAGCGCCTGACCCGGGGCTCTTGTGTCGGTCATGCGGACTGTGTGCCCAGCCTAGCGTAACCGATCAAGGATGGTCAGTGCCTCGATGCTGGGGATGTTGGCCTGGTCAAGGATGCTGGTGTTGGTACATCTTTGTCCCCAGTGGATTGGTAGGATCTTGCACAGGCACTGTTGATGGTACTGCTCCAACACCCTTGAGATGTCTGCTGTAGACAATCCACATCACATGCAGTGCAGCTCAGGTTCAAACCACAATTCAAAAGTGACTTGCATCAGATTCCTGAGTGCTTTAGAAAATAATTTTTCCAAACTCTGAGTGCTGTGCATCTTGTGTCACTATCTTTGATGAAGTAGAGTATTACTGTTGAGAAGGCTAGAATCTGGATTCATGTCTGGCATCTTGACTACAAGTTGTCACAAAAAAGTTATTCATATTTAGTAAATATTTTTCTGAAGTGTTTATGTACTGGCCCTAACTTTCCCACTTGATTGAGGGAATGCATTGCTGATAAAAGTAGATGAGAATTTTGGGAGAATTTTCAAAAAGTGCAGTTAGATGGGATATTTCGCATCCTCCTGAAGTTCAGGAACACACAAAGTATGTTAATTTAAATTTCACTGTGCCACCATCTAATGTGTTCATCAGAGCCAGGTTAATCCATATGAACTGACCTTCCATTCATCTCAATTCAACGATGATCAATGTAGCTGTCCAGAAATTGGCCGAGTGGGTATGCTGTACAGAAAGAGGCGATAAGATTGAACTCAATGTTGAGATGTAAATATGACCCAGAACATTGTCTATCCCGAAGAAAGGAAGTTGTGCTTTCCTAAAAAAAAGTTGGCACTCCATTTAGGAATAATCTCACCTGAATCAATCTCAAACTCTCAAGTTAGAGAGACAGAGCAGCTGAAACAATTAACATAGGTCAAGAAGGAGCCAGTTGAGAGAATTAAGTACTTTGTTTGGTTAATTAAATGCCGGATAACATAGTTTAGCCATCCATTGGGACCTTGAGATCTTGTTTGGATAATCCAAAATTCAGATAATTGAATGCTAGATAATCGAGGCTCCTCTGTAGTTGGGAGACTGCAGTGAACTACTGGGAAAGGCTAACAGTGAAAATTGGAAGTGGTGTTGCATCTGCTATTTCCGTACACTGGGATGTAATGAATAAACTGTTTTCCAGCGTTGGTAGCTCCGGGAGTTGCTTCAGGTTCACTGCTGTCTCATCCTCTTCAAAGTTTGCATAACATTGAAGAAAAATCGCTCATTGGGTCTACTCGTTTGTGGAAAACCCCATGGCAATTATAATATTTTCTTCAGGTTGGGCCTACTTTCCACTTGAATCTAATTCCAAGTAAGTTGAAATGAAAGGATCCTATAACCACAATAGCCTTACTGTTAAGGTTCATCGTAAAATGGACAATCTATCATTCTCGAATCTCTGCATTCTTCTTCCTGTCCTGTATTGTGGCTGTAACGGCATTACAACAGACTGCGTTCACATGACACTTGAGAAAATGCAGTTTTTAACAGAGCACATTGATGAATCTAAATCCAGGACAATCTGGAACGTTTTTATGTGTGGGATGTGCATAGAACTGTCAGGACTAAGCAGGGTCGAGCCACCCAAGAGAAATATTTGCACATGCTGTGCCTGAGAGGGGGGGTAGCCACGTTTAAAACTTACAGCAATGTGTTAGAATACAGGGTGATCATTAAGGGTATGCAATAATAAAAAAAAGTTGAGAGCATAATGTTTTATGTCTACCACAGGCTATGATTTTTTTGAAAATGTATTGAGAAGGAACTAAAAGCAAGTATGAATGATTTGACGCTTGAAGAAAAAATAACATCATTACTAATGATGACATAAATAGCTGTACAAACTGATTGCCATCAGGTCTTCAGAATACTTGGAAGTTTAATGCATATTACAATAGAAATGGAATTCCCTGAAGCCAGTGACTAATAAACTGAGACTATGCAACTGCCTAGGGTTATATACAGCAATATAATTTGATGCAGATAACTCACTAGAATATAACCAGAATCTGTGCTTTATTCAATTAATTTGTGCATCGAGATCACTTTTGCCGACAGAATTAACTGTTGAGGCTGCTATGTATTGGCATATATGTGTTGGCATGTTGGGGAAAATTAACAACATTGGATAACTAAATCCTGCACAGTCTGCCAGATTAAACCACACACCAAAATAGAAACTGGTGTGAGATTTGCTTATAATGAGCTGGCCAGAAAATTAATTAAAAATGGACAAGAGCTGTAAGAGCTCTTGAGCTGAAGAGGTCATTGTAGTGAATATGATCCTGTCCCCTTGACATAAATTTGTTTAGTTAACAACTTAATAATGAGATATGATAATGCGGAGTGATGTTGATGGGAATCCGATTCAGTGAAGTCAAATTGTCCCATTTGCAACCCTTAAAAAGACATCACACTGGTAAATGTCAGCCTCAATGGTAGCACTCATCATTTTGGCTCAGGTTGAAGGTTCAAATGCCACTCTAGGGTTTGAAGACACATTTTAGATAAATAATTCAGTACAGCACTAACAGAATACTGCACTGTTGAAGGTGCCGTCCATCTGACGCAACACTGGACTGAAGTCCTATATTCCTGATCTAGAAAGCATAACCAATCCAATGGCATCAATTCAAGGAGGGAATGAAATTAAAACCAGAAAATGTTGGAAACCTTCAGCAGTTCGAGCAGCATTTATCAAGACCCCAAAAGTTAATGTTTCGGGTGAATGATCTTCCATCCAAGCTGAGATTTAGCCATGAACTGATAGCTCCAAAGAGAATCCCTGGTTGCTTCGCACTTTCCCAGGTATGGAACCTTGCTGAGTGGGAATTGGGTAACAGTTGCTACTACAGTTTCAAAAGGTAACAATTTGCTATGAAAATCTTTGGAAATGACGTAATCTCAAATACAAATGTTTAAAGATTTCATAAAACTTTGTCACTGGATTTTTAGCGTTCCTTATGATTTTTTGATTCCCTCAAGACAATGGATCAAATTTTGCTAAGTGGAATCTGTTATGGAATTAGATGTCTTCCTTGATCTCTAGATCAATTGGCTTTGTGTCACCAACCGCTGGAGCTGAGACCTGATAACGACACAGCAAAGGAATGTCTGGGACCTTGATCAATGACTGACCCAAACATTTATCTCCTGAACCATTGAGAGTTAAGGATTGAAATTAAAAATAAGGGCGGTGGATAAACTAGCATCCAAACAGGTACAGAAACAAAAAGATGTGGGGGGAATAAAGCAGGAAATGTTGAAAATGCTTTCTGATCAACCTGTCAGAAATGTTGACAGTGTAGGTAGGATCTGAACCTGGGCCTCCTGGCTCAGAGGTAGGGACACTACCACTGCACCTTAAGAACATGCTCAAGAATCTTTTTAATCAACCTGTTATGGCACACCTCTGAAACAGGTGGGACTTGCACCCAGACCTTCTGCCTCAAAGGTGGGCACACTACCACTGTACTGCCAGAGCCCAAAGGGGATGTTTAAAAGGCAAAACCTTAATTTAGTACATGTAGGAATGAGACAATGGTCTGAACACAAGAGATTGATTAGCGTTGTATAATAATTGTCACATTGAAAATTTACTTAGTCTGTTAATTACCAGCACTATCTTTCTATGGCATACAATGGAGCAGCAGGATTCTTGTGGTGCAATGGTAATACTCCTATTGTTGAAGTATTTTTCCACAAATCCGGACGACATAAGTTTCGATACAACAGTAGATGGCTTTATTATCGGACAGTAGACGAGAGATTCTCAGTGACACCAAAGGAGGCATGAAGCCTACATGTGGTGGTACCTCTGAACAAGTCTCAGCTCCACACGCAAAGGCAGGTTATTTTATAGGAATAATACAGAGGTTGACAGGTCACATGGTTGCTTGCCGTTACATTATTTAAGACAGGTAATTACAATTTTATAATGCCTGGTGATTACCAATTTCCTGTGATAACTAGTGAATGGTTTACAGGGACTGGTTATCATATTCTTCATAATCATATGTTGATGGATAGAGATTTAGACAGATGGACTTTGCTTTGTTGTCATGGTTGGATTCACGTGCCCATGTTAATAGGTAGGGGAAGCATGATAATGGGAACAGGAGGCAGCTAATAAAGTTTTGGCCAAGGTTATCAGTCTTGTCCAGATTTGAAGATGCCGGTGTTGGACTGGGATGTACAAAGTTAAAAATCACACAACACCAGGTTATAGTCCAACAGGTTTAATTGGAAGCACACTAGCTTTTGGAGCGTCGCTCCTTCATCAGGTGATGAGCAGCGCTCCGAAAGCTCATGTGCTTCCAATTAAACCTGTTGGACTATAACCTGGTGTTGTGTGATTTTTAGTCTTGTCCAGGGAGGACAAATACCTTTGCCTGAGGCTGTAAGTGAAATCCACATGTATGGCTCCAGAGGATTCTGTTCTACAGGAGTCAGCCAGCACCCCCCCCCCCCCTGCTGTGATGTCTCATTCTGTAAGAGGAGAGGCATGCAATCAATACTGCAGTGAGCCTTGTTAGCAATTAAATGTTTAACCCTTGAGTTCCCAATATGATAAAGAAGTAAAAATGGAACTTATTCTTTTGTGGCTTTCCATCTTCCTCATGATCTCTGAGCTAGGAGACCTACCTGCTCTAAAGGTATGTAAAAATATTTATGAACAGGTTGCTTCGAAAATGTCTACAATAGAGCAGCATGCATTGACCATCAAGTTGTAGGTATATGTAACTCATAGTATATCTGTTCCATTAATGTGTGGCCAATGTGTGCATTAATAATGGTGGAATGAGTTAAGGCGCCACTATTTTCCCAGAAAACTTGGCCCAATAACTAAGCAGCCTGTAGAGCTCCATTCAAATTGAATTAGATTTTATACCAGAATTGTTGGGTTTGGACTGTGGATTTCATTGTCCCACTGAGGCGAGGAAGGGATGGTAGGGTGAAGGAACCTTGGGTGATAAGGGATGGGGAACATCTAGTCAAGAGGAAGAAGGAAGCTCACTGAAGGCTGAGGAGGCAAGCATCAGACAGGACTCTAGAGGGTTACATAGTAGCCAGGAAGGAACTGAAGAACGGACTGATCAGGGATAATGGAGGTAACTTGTGCCTGGAGTCAGAGGAGGTAGGGGAGGTGCTTAATGAATACTTTGCTTCAGTATTCACCAGTGAGAGGGACTGTGATGTTTCTGATGACAGTGTGAAACAGGCTGATACGCTCGAACAGGTTGATGTTAGGAAGGAGGATGTGCGGAAAACTTTGAAAAACATAGGGATAGATACGTCTCCTGGGCCTGACAGATATACCCAAGGTTACTATAGGAAACGAGGGAGGAGATTGCTGCCCCTTTGGTGATGATCTTCAAATCCTTACTGTCCACTGGAGTAGTGCCAGATGATTGGAGGGTGGCAAATGTTATTCCCTTGTTCAAGAAAGGGAATAGGGATAATTCTGGGAATTAGACACCAGTCAGTCTTACATCGTTGGTGTGGAAATTATTGGAGAAGATTCTGTTAGACAGGATTTATGATTGCTTGGAAAACTGTAGTCTGATTAGAGATAGTCAGCATGGCTTTGTGAGGGGCAGGTCATGCCTCACAAACCTTACTGAATTCTTTGTGGATGTGACAAAACACATTGATGAAGGTAGAGCAGTGGATGTGGTGTATATAGATTTTAGCAAGGTTTTTGGTAAGGTTCCCCATGGTAGGCTCATTCAGAAAGTAAGGAGGCAATGGGATATAGGGAAACCTGTCTGGATACGAATTGGTGAGCCCATAGAAGTCAAAGGGTGGTAGTAGATGGAAAGTATTCAGCCTGGAGCTCCACCAGTGGTGTTCCTCTGAGACCTCCCTGGCCTCCACTCCAGGACTCACTTCCCCGCCCCAGTCCCTGCTCCGGGACTCTCCCCGTAGCCCTTAATTCCTTGCGAGATCAAGAATTTATCAATCTTGATCTCACAAGGAATTTATCAATTAACCAACCGTGATGAAGGGAAAGGTGTGTCGAGAGAGTTCATCTGGATTTATTTTGAGATAACAAGAAGAATAGAAACTTTGTCTCTTTATTCAACTTCATACGAGAGAAAATCTGTTGTTTCTCTTGGGACGCTCATTGTCTGGGGCATGGGCAGTCCTGTCGGACCAGCACAAGGGGGAATCGTTCTTCATCGATCAGGGAGCTGTAAAGGACATGGTCAGGGCTCTGGTCAGTCATGACTAGGGACTGCTCAAAGTCGGTCAAAGATCTAGGGAGTGAATGCTGTCCAGATGGGGAGGGGGTGGTTTCTATGTGTCAATCTGTCAGAAAGGTTCAAATTCAGACATGGCTTGGGGAAACAACGCTGGTGGTTAAGCTGAGGCATTTTGAAAGGTTAGGATGAGGACAGTGATGGGGTTGGGGCAAAGCTCAAAGTGTATAGAAGAGCATTTGGGAGAGGGTTATCATTAGTGACCACCATTATGGATTCAATAGGGGGCGCTTCATCAGGGTGTTATGCTGGGTATTTGAGGACAGTTACCGTTGAAGTTCAATGTGGTGGGTCTCCACATGGGGATGGGTGGAAACGGACAGTCAGTGTTAGTGCAAGGTAAAAGGGATAATGGAGGCTTTGTTCTTCGGAGACAGGGCAGAACCCGGTTTCTACAGTGTTCACCCTGAGCCGTGTTCTTGCCACCATTTTCCCTTCTCAAGCTGCTCATAGAAAATAGCGGAACAACGCCCAGGGAGGAAGTGTCACTCTGCTGGGCAAAATCAGGACTCACGATTGCTAGATATTGGAGCAACAAATAGTGAAGCAGAACTTTGTAAACCCCAGCTGCCCGTTTTTTGTGTGGTGAGTGAAGAGGCTTAGGAGAGAGGTGACTTGATAGAGGTGTACAACATGTTGAGAGGCATAGGTAGAGTGGATAGCTAGAGACTTTTTCCCAGGGCAGAAATGTCTATCACGAGGGGGCATAATTTTAAGGTGTTTGGAGGAAGGTTTAGGGGAGATGTCCGAGGTAGGTTCTTTACACAGAGTGTGGTGGCTGCGTGGAATGCACTGCCAGCAGTGGTAGTAGAGTCAGATACATTAGGGACATTTAAGCGACTTTTGGATAGGCACATGGATGATAGCAAAATGAAGGGCATGTAGGTTAGCCTGATCTTAGAGTAGAATAAAAGGCCAGCACAACATCGAGGGCCGAAGGGCCTGGACTGTGCTTTACTGTTCTGTGTTCTATGTTGATCAAAGATGATTTGCTACTTCCCATTGTGAACGCTAGTTGAACCTGAGCATCTAAATGATGTGGAAGTGAGCAGCAATGATGTTATAAAGGAACTGTGCTGGCTGAAGGGGAACCTCTATGGGTCCTGGGCGTGAGCCACATGCTGCATCCTCATCTATCGTGTTGGTGTAATGATGCTCTGGACTGAACACCGTGTTTAGTTGAGTTTTTGACGCGGATCCAGGGTTGGCTATGGTTCACACCAACTGCAGGCACTCCCTTCCCAATAACACTGGGTAAGTCGCTCAGCCGCATGGCAATTTCACCAAGTTGCTGCCCAGACTGAACCGGGTGCAGTTCATCTCACTGTGTGGGTAACATTGCTGGCTTCACACAGGTACAGGACGCTACCATCTCACTGTGTGGGGGACATTGCTGGCTTCACACAGGTACAGGATGCTACCATCTCACTGTGTGGGTAACATTGCTGGCTTCACACAGGTACAGGATGCTGGCTTCACACAGGTACAGGACGCTACCATCTCACTGTGTGGGGGACATTGCTGGCTTCACACAGGTACAGGACGCTACCATCTCACTGTGTGGGTAACATTGCTGGCTTCACACAGGTACAGGACGCTACCATCTCACTGTGTGGGGGACATTGCTGGTTTCACACAGGTACAGGACGCTACCATCTCACTGTGTGGGGAACATTGCTGGCTTCACACAGGTACAGGACGCTACCATCTCACTGTGTGGGGGGACATCACTGGCTTCACACAGGTACAGGATGCTACCATCTCACTGTGTGGGGTAACATTGCTGGCTTCCCACAGGTACAGGACACTACCATCTCACTGTGAGGGGGACATCGGTGGCTTCACACAGGTACAGGATGCTACCATCTCACTGTGTGGGGGAACATCGTTGGCTTCCCACAGGTACAGGACGCTACCATCTCACTGTGTGGGGAACATCACTGCCTTCCCACAGGGACAGGGCGCTATCATCTCACTGTGTGGGGGAACATCGCTGGCTTCCCTCAGGTACAGGACGCTACCATCTCACTGTGTGGGGGGACATCGCTGGCTTCACACAGGTACAGGATGCTACCATCTCACTGTGTGGGGTAACATTGCTGGCTTCACACAGGTACAGGACGCTACCATCTCACTGTGTGGGGGACATTGCTGGCTTCACGCAGGTACAGGACGCTACCATCTCACTGTGTGGGTAACATTGCTGGCTTTGCACAGGTACAGGACGCTACCATCTCACTGTGTGGGGGACATCGCTGGCTTCACACAGGTACAGGACGCTACCATCTCACTGTGTGGGTAACATTGCTAGCTTCGCACAGGTACAGGACGCTATCATCTCACTGTGTGGGGGCACATGGCTGGCTTCCCACAGGTACAGGACGCTATCATCTATATGTGAGGCAGTGAGAGGGCCCTGTCACAATATACAAAATTCATCAACAGAAATGGAGTCCATTCCATTAATGTTTAGGTGATATGCGATCACCACTCCCACTTACTGGAAGTGTGTGGACATTACCCTGGCAACTGCCATCCCCCCTATCTCCTGCAGCACTCTGTGTACCTGCTGTGTTTGAGAGTTCATTTTTTTTTTCTTCCTTTTGATCAAAACAGTGAAGGGGAGGGTAGGTGCATTGTTTCCTTTTTTTTCTTTTTTTTTGTTTTTTTTTCTTTTAACCCCCACACTACCACCTAAATGCGGTAGTGCTTATTTTTTTCCCCAGCACCCGTGGTGTGTGTGTGCAGGTGTGAGACACAGTGAAAGACACAAAGTGCATGAATCTTTATTCAAATTCCACCACCAGGAAGATAGGAAAACACCCGGGTGGCCAGTGACAAACACTGCCCTTCACATCAAAGGGCAATGCTGTGTGATCAAATGTTACTTTTGATTTTTTTTTCTCTGGAAAACACCCGGGTGGCCAGTGACAAACACTACCCTTCACATCAAAGGGCAATGCTGTGTGATCAATGTTTGAGAGTTCAGATGCCTTACACATTTCTCTTCATTGTTATGTCGTTAATGAGGTGAGGTTGATAAGGTGAGAAAATTCGAGGCTTTACATCGGAAATCCATCCAAAAGACTCAATGCAACTTGGACTGAGCCACAAAAAAACGTACAATTTGGCTAGCGATTCTATTTTGCTTACGGAATTAACAAACTAAACAGCCACCATGTGCTTCTGACCTTGAGCAGGCATCTTTGGTCACCTGCTATGTGATGGATATTTCTCTCCATGTCCACAACTCAATTCTGAGCTAATTGTCTCTGAATTGATGTAGGAATGGTATGTTTTGTCTGTGATATTGTTTTGCAAAGTCAATGAAATACTAATTGTCCTGTTGTTTATTGGACAATTAAAGTAAAAAATGGTCCAAAGGGAATATTTTAACATTTCAGATCTTAAATTTAACTGCTATATTTTTAATCTGTACGGTAGTTTTCAGCTTCTGTGTAATTACCTTAGCTGTACATAAATCTAACTTAGTTTTAGCCTGAATGTAAATTGAAGATTGTGATATTTACCACCTTTCAGCAAAGGCAGGAGGTCATGCTGAACATTAAAAATAACGTGCGTTCTCTTATTCTTCAGAGATAGTTGATAGTCCCAAAGGACTCATATAAATACAATAGCTATAAGAGCAGTGGGAGGCTGGAATTCAGTGGTGAGTAACTCAATCAGGCCTGTGACAGTTCTTTGAAAAAGATATCGAATTATTCCCAATGCCCATGGGCCCCATGCCAAAATCTCTGTTCTCTTTCCAAAGCTGCCTTGGCCTGACCACATATTCCATCTCCACACCCTATGCCATTCCATTCCAATGCTTGTTCCATACACCTGATCCAGTTATAGACTCTTACAGCTCAGGAGGTCAGCAGACTGGCAACGTTTAAATCAACCCCTTTGAAAGAGCCATTATTTCCACTCACCCACTTCATAGCCTTGGCTCTGCTCAAAAACCATGATCAAATCAAACAGAACCCCAATGGCACACCACCTGTCCCACAACCTCAAACTTCCCCATTCCCAATCTTGTATTCCAAAGTCTCATAAGCACAGCCCCAAGTTCAAAGGAAAAGGCCATTTGGCCCGTTATGTCTGTACGTGATACATGACACGTTATGTCTGTGCCAGCTCTCCAAATGAGCACCTCAATTAGTGCTATTCTCCTGTCTTCTCCATGTAACCCTGCCCCATTCTTTCTTTTCAAATAACCATCTTATTCACTTTGGGATCCTCATTCGAATCAGTCTCTATCACATAGGCAGCGTGTTTGCATGAAATTTCACTGTATGAAATCCCTCATCGCATGAAAAATATATGGGGCGGTGGGCAGCTCCAACAATACTCAAGAAAATTCACCAACCAGGATAAAGCAGTCCACTTGACTGGCACCAACTCCATGTTCAGCATTCACTCCGTCTGCCACCGGTACAGAGATAAAAACATATATCACGTACGAGGAGTATGGCAACAACTCAAGCACCTTCAACAGCACCTTCCAAACTGTGACCTCTGTCCCATGACAGATAATGGCAGCAGGTATCTGGAACAGCAATATCTTCCCCATTCCTCACAGCATCCTGACTTGAAATTGGTTTTTCACTGTCGCTGGATCAAAATCCTGGAACTCCCTCTATAAGGACATTGTGAGAGTCCCTACACCCCATGGACTGCAGCAGTTTGAAAAAGCAGCTCATTATCACTATCTTCTCAAGGGGAATCGATGCTGCTCAATGATACCTATCCAGCGAATGAATAAGATGAATGTCTTGTATCATATTGTGTATTGTAATGGCACGTTTTTGCAGGAAATGTGCTTCTAGCTTTATTGTAATTTCAACCACAGAGGCATGTACACTGGATAGAATCCCTGCAGTGCGGGAAGTAGGCCATTCAGCCCTTTAAGTCCCACACTGACCCTCCAAAGAGCATCCCACCCTATTTCTATAACCTTGCATTTCCCATGGCTAACCCACCTAACCTACACATCCCTGGACACTATGGGCAATTTAACATGGCCAATCCACCCTAACCTGCACATCTTTGGACAGTGGGAGGAAACCGGAGCACCCAGAGGAAACCCACGCAGACACGGAGAGAATGAGCAAACTCTACACAGACAATGGAATTGAACCTGCAATGAATTCAGATATTTCACAACGACTGATATAACACACATTGCTCAGAATTATCCTCTTCAGTTGAAAACCAAACAGAAGCAGAGGCAGACATCTGTTTCAGTCACAAGTGATGAGTTTAATGGATGAACTAATGGATCTGCCAATGCATTTCTCACAGTAACACTGGGGCTGAAACATTTGTACAATTTTTCAATTACTAAGAATAGAGTTGTGTTTAATGGCCTTTCTTGTCAGGTCCAGTGTGTGTGGGAGAAGTGTTTTGAACAGGCATTGGCAGTTGTGGATGATTGCAGACTCCTGAAGTCAGCCAACAACAACTTACATTTAACATGCAAGGGACAGATCCTGCATTTGTATTTAAATTTTCATGACTTCAGCAATTCCTAAAGCAACTCAGCCAGCTACTTTGCTGAAACAAAGTCCAAACGATCCAAAACAAAAGAAAAACCCAGCAGCTAATGACCAGATCGCAGAGTTTTTACTGTCACAATTACGCCAGTCAGCCTATGGTAGGCGAAAGTGAGGACTGCAGATGCTGGAGATTAGAGTCGAGAGTGTGGTGCTGGAAAAGCGCAGCAGGTCAGGCAGCATCTGAGGAACAGGAGAATCGACGTTTCATTCCTGATGAAGGGCTATTGCCTGAAACATCGATTCTCCTGCTCCTCGGATGCTGCCTGACCTGCTGTGCTTTTCCAGTGCCATGCTCTTGACCCCATTCAGCCAATTGTGTCTGTCCCAGCACATCGATGAGCATTTGACTCAGTGCCATGCTGCTGTCTTATCCCTGTGTACTTATACATTGCGCCCTTTCAACTAACCTTTAAGTCTCTCTTGAATGCCTTGATTGAAACTGTCTTGACCATAATCTCAGATAGTGCATACCAGATAATAACCACTCACTGTATAAAAATGTTTTTCCTTAGATCACTGACCCTTCTTTTACTTATTACTTTAGATCTGTACCCTCTTAATCTCAATGCTTTCACAAGTGGGAATGTTTTCTCCTCATCTGTGTCAGACCTCTCATGATTTTGGATGGCTCAATCGGATTTCTTCCCCAAGAATTCACTCCCAACTTCCCAAATATATCTTCATAACTGAAATTTATTACCCCTGCTTTTAAACCTCTTCTGCATATTCTCCAAAGCATTCAGATCCTTCCCAAAGTTCAGTGCCCAGAACTGGACCAAAGCTGCAAAACTCCAGCTGAGGCCAAATTAGGGTATATATCAATGCAGTATCACCTCCTGGCTCTCGTACCCTATTGTCCTATTAATAAAGCTTTGGAAACTTATGCTTTATGAATTATTCTCTCATCCTGAGATAGAATCCCTATAGCGGAAAAGCAGGCCATTCAGCCCATCAAGTTCACACTGATCCTCTGAAAAGTATCCCACACAGACCTGCCCACCTACCCTATAACCCTGCATTTCCCATGGTCAATCCATGACCTGCACATTTTTTGGACAATGGAAGGAAACCCACACAGTCACCCAAGGCTGGAATCAAACCAGGGTCCCTGGCATTGTGAGGCAGCAATGCTAACCACTGTCCACCCTCCTACCATCTTCAGTGACTTCTGCACCTATACACGGAGGTCCCTCTGCTCCTGCATCCTTTTACATAGACATCCTTGACATTATGGCATCTCACCCAAGGCTGGAATCAAACCAGGGTCCCTGGCATTGTGAGGCAGCAATGCTAACCACTGTCCACCCTCCTACCATCTTCAGTGACTTCTGCACCTATACACAGAGGTCCCTGTGCTCCTGCATCCTTTTACATAGACATCCTTGACATTATGGCATCTGTCTATGCTCTTCCTGTCAAAACATATCACCTCACGATTCTCCACATTTAAGTTTGTCTGACACCCCACTGACCACTCCACCAATATGTCCTCATCCTTTCAAAGTTCTACGGCTCTCTCCTCACAGTTTATTATGCTTCCTAGTTTTATATCATCCACAACGTTTGAAATTACCTCCTGCACATCAAGATCTCAATCATTAATATTTATCTGGAAAATTAAAATCCCAGCACTGACACTTTGGGAAATTTCATTACAAACCTTTCACAAGACTGAAATACATTGATTAACCATAACTCGCATTTTCTATTTTACTCAGCCAATTTCATATCCATGTTGCTACTGTCGCAATTATTCCATGAACTCTAATTGTGCACACAAGTCTGTAACGTGGTGCTGTATCAAATCGCCTATGGAAGTCCATGTTACGCATTTATCAACAACATTGCCCTGATTAACCCTTTGTTACCTCATGAAAAATCTCCATCAATTTAGTTAAACATGATCTGCCCGTCATAGACCCATACTAGCTCTCCTTATCTAACCTGCATTTGTCCTTGTGACAATTAATCTTGCACTGAATTATTGTTTTGGGAAGTTTCCCAATCACCGATGCTAAGCTGACAGGTCTGCAATTGCATGGCTAATCCTTCCACCCATTTTTGAACAAGGATGTAATGTTTGCAGTGCACCTATTGCTGTGTCAAAGGAAGACCTGAAAAATTATTAAATAACTGTTCGCATTGGGAACTGTTGATGGAAGCAACATTCCTGTGCCTATTTGATATAAGGTTACAACATTTTCTCATCCATCTGAAGGGACATATGGGACCTTGGTTTAATATCTCATTGAAAGTCCAATACCTCCCAACAGTTGCATTCGATTTTATCTTTAAATCTCTCAACTGGGAAATAGAATCTACAACCTTCCAACCAACGGGGTAAGAGTGCTACCACTGAGTATGAGAAATGAACACATAAAGCAAAGGAAATGAGGATGCCGGGTTAAAGTCATCAGGATTGAAGTACGTGGCCTGGGATGTTGGAGTGAACAATCTTTCAGTCATAAGCTGTGGTAAGGCCCTGGGGGATTGATGATGGACAATGAAAAGTAGGGAGCACAATAAAAATAATGATGGGCAAGCATGGCTTCATTTTGGATGGTGTCATTTGGAGGAGTTGAGACTTGTGTTGGATTGACAGGGGTTACTATTGTGGAGAGCTCAAGGGAAGTTGAATCTGAAGGAACTAGACGTATGGCTATAGGTTTCAGAGAAAGGGGGTGTTATAATAGTCACTAACACCTACAGTCCATTCACAACTGGAAATTAAGGAAGCTTATTGTAATTAGAATTGCTATGAAAAATAATAACTCCCTTCATTCCAAATTGCATAAACTTTTTAAAGAGAAAGGTCTATGCTATTCTAACAGAGCTGAATAAAGTTGTAAATCTACATGGTTCTGAAGTTAGTTACAGCTTCACAAAATGACTGTCATGTGTTTGCAGCAGCACGGTGGCTCAGTGGTTAGCACATTCTCCCGCTGTCTGTGTGGGTATCCTCCCACAGTCCAAAGATGTGCAGGTTAAGTGGACTGCCCGTGGGAAACACCGAGTTATAGGGCTGGGGTGGGCCTGAGTGGGATGCTGTTTGGAGGATCAGTGTGGACTTGATGGGCTGAATGGCCTGCTCCCACACTGTAGGGATTCTATTGCAGTTGTTGGAGAAGGAGATGTTCTTTTCTCTCGGTGGAGTTTGATGAGGAAGAATCACCAGGACAATATTGGATGAAGGATGCTGGAAGAAGAGAAGGGACGAGAGGGGGAATCCTCCTCAACGTGGTCATGTTATTGTCTCTGTGACTGAGTGAACACTTCATCAATTGTTTGCCACCTCTAAGCTTTGTTCCCAAGTGACAGGTTGCCAATCAATATTTCACGTATGGTTTGCATTGATTTCCTCATCTCCCATTGGTTGCTTTGAAGACCCCACTGATCGATTTGGCACTCATGTCACCCGTTGTCTTCCTGAATGCAGGTTTACATGGTGATCAGTCTTACCATTATTTTCCCCTTAAGGCCTGACCCAGTAGTCCTTGCAAACATTCCGTTTGACTTGTCTCATACCTGATTTTATTCCTTTCCCTTTGTATATAAATCCTTTTTTTTAAGGTATCATCTTACCCCACAACCTAATCTTTTCAATCGTGGTAAATTACAGTTTTTTATCCATGACATTTGAGCCAATCACGCAAATTTGTAGCCATAAAATGCATACCCCAGTACAAGCATTTCTTAAATGCTGCTGCCTGGATATAGTTATTAATGTATTTCTCTTGGATTGCCCAAGGTCATCTGATGATTGCAAGATCTGTAGCTTTCAGAAACACAGTGCTGCCTACTGGCCAGGTTGTGTGTTACCTTGTGCGAGCTGGTTGAAATGCTAAACAGTCTTATGACAACTTCAAGTGGTAAACACTGCCAGAAAAATATGACTCGCAATCATAGCAATAAGTTGGAAGGTCTGCAAGCAAAATGCGTGAACTCCAACCAAAGGTTTACACTGATGTACTTATCAATGGAGAAGTTGTCTTTTCCCACAGATTACTGTGACATTTCTCACAAAAAGGTGGCTGTGGGGAGAGTGAAACCATTACTATAAACAACAGAGGGGTTTTGCATACACCTAGAGCTGCCTTCTTTTTCAGGTAATGTGAATTAGCGCATATTGGTCATATTATTGATAATCCAGACTGGAGACAAGAACTCAAATCCCACCACAGCACACATGGGACTTTAAATTCAATTAATGAAACTTAGAATTAAATGCATAATCATGAGACTACAAGAAAACCCGTCTGCTTCATTCTTAATCTTTGGCCCGACACATTACTCCAGACCCACAGCAACACGGCTACTTCTTAACTACCCACTGAAATGGATAGTGAAAAGTTCAAGTAAGAATGAAATAACCCCATAGTTGTTTCCAATGCTTTAATCAAAGGGGGGAAAAAAAACAAACAGTCCAATAAAATCCTCTTCATTGACAAATTGATAAAATTTGAGAGAGTGGTCCCACAGTTTAGTCCAGAAACAACCTGACAAAGTCATACTCACTGAAACATATCTTCAAGCCAATGTCGTAGACTCTCCATCGTTGCGCCTGTATATATGCTGTCCCACTGGAAGATTAACAACTAACAGAAAGCCAATCCTTTATGATGGGCTAGTTCAGCAAAAGACAAGGCTGAAGTATTTGCAATCGCCTTCAGCCAGAAGTGTCAAGGGAAGGGATCACAGTTTCTCCTGTGGTCCTCACACTCTAAAGGTGCCAGTTTTCAGCCATTTCGATTCACTGTACGTGACAGGGTCTTAAGGGCAACCACCTGCTTCATCAATGACCTTCCCTCCATCACAAGATCAGAAGTGGGGATGCTTGATGATGCAGACTCCTCACTTTTGCAGCAGCCCATGCCTCACATTGAAAGGCCTGGAAAACCCCTAGAGTTGGCTATTAAGTGACATTCATGTGTCAGCCAGTGACCATCTTGAACCAGAGGGAATCTAAATGTCTACCTGCCATTGACCAGAAGCTGAATTGGACTAGCTCTATTGGGGGAGATGGTGACCTAGATGTATTAATGCTGAACTGTTAATACAGAGACCCAGGTAATGTCCCAGGGGTCCAGGTTGAAATCCCACAGCGGAATATGAATTCATAAAGATCTGGAATTAACAGTCTAATGGATGAGCATGAATCCATTGCTGGTTGTCAGGAAAAGTCCCATCTGGTTCACAAATGTTCTTTTGGGGAGGAAACTGCCATCCTTTCCTAGTCTGGCCTGCATGTGACTCCAGACACACAGCAAACTCCAACACAGTTGTGTCTTTAGATTAGACTTGGTTCCCTACAGTCTGAAAACAGGCCCTTTGGCTCAACCAGTCCACACCGACCCTTCGAAGAGTAACCCACCCAGACCCATTTCCCTCTGACTAATTGACCTAACACTATGGGGCAATTTAGCATAGCCCATTCACCAGACTGTGGGAGGAAACCAGAGCACCCAGAAGAAACCCACGCAGACACGGGGAGAATGTGCAAACTCCACACAGACAGTCACCCGAGGCTGGAATCGAACCTAGAACCCTGGTGCTATGAGGCAGCAGTGCTAACCACTGAGCCACTGTCCCCTGCGCAATTAGGGATGAGTCATAAGTTCTGGCCCAGCCAGAATGGAAAACAGCACTGTGACTACAAGTGCTGGAACTTCCTCCAGTGAGTAACTCACATCCAGACTCCTCAAAGCTTGCAAAGGCTGTTTTGTCAGAACCTCCTAAATCCACAGCCTTTAATCAGATAGAAGGACAAGGGCAGGATCGTGATAAAGCTTCCCCACAAAATCACACTCCATCCTAATGTGGAACAACATGGCTAATCCCTCCCTGTCACTGGGTCAAAATTCCAGAACCTGCTTCCCACCAGCACTGTGGGTGTCTCTCCACCATTTGTAATGATTCATGAAAGTGACTCACCTTCTCAAGGGCAGTTTGGAGTGAGTAGTAAATACTGGCCTCGCTAGCAAAGTTCATATCCCAAAAATGATACTTACATGACTCATCGCCTAAGTGGCCATTGTATGGGAGAAGGGGCAATGAATGTCAAGAGGTTATTCAATCAAGCACTCAGAATCAAGCTTCCTTGCACACGCGCTTTCAGGGGTCACAGAGTAGCAGGCATGAGTTGATAGATGTAGTCATCAGACACAGAGGCTGTTTGTAACACTGTTAACAGTTTGCACCTCCAACTAACTTGGCGCAGACAAAGGATCAAGCTTAGGACTTTTCTGCTGTGTATCGTTTAATATGACAAAAAGACAGTACACCCACCCACGAAGCCATCTTGTGTGCCGAGAGTAAATTCTGTGCAGAGATTTGGATTACAGTACTCCCACAGCAAGCATTCAAAGACATGAATGGGACACTATTTCACGGGAGAGCACTTTGAGATATTTCAAGAGCACTACAATAACCCCCATAAAGACAAGGATTTTATTGTTTCCATTTTACATGGCCTGTTCAAATGGGTTTTGGAACTCGATAATCACCACGAGAACTGCAGAACCCCATAAAGTATAAAGTTAGCAATTGCTGTCCGATGAACAATTCTTCTTTCACCAATAGCCCCTTCTCTACTGTAATCGATCTTGTTTCTTCCTTTTCACTCATTACTCTTTTAATCTGTCTTGTTCCTCCCCAGCCTATTTTCTCCACTCAAAATATACTTTAGTCATAAAACATCTAAAACTACTTTCCAGAACATAACAAACCGACCTTCTACAAAATGCAATAATATTCAATTTTTCTCCAGAGTATGTTGTACTCTTGTTTGCCTCAACGCATGTGGCATTTCCTCTCTACGCTTAATGATGAGCATATAGCCAAAGGGGCCATGAGGTTTAAACTGTCTCCACTCCCTTGCTGCACAATGATCTCTGAGGGAGGATGCCCTTTACAGTTTAAGATGAAAACCCTCCTTTACTTCTCCCGTTGTAATTGCCTCCAGGGCTATGTATGGAGCAACAGTCCCTCCTCTTTCTCCTCCCCTTACTTCAGCGATCCTTGAATTCTCCTCTGTTGTATATGGGTCTGAAAGGGTTACAAGGAACAAAGAACAAAGAAAATATATAGCACAGGGACAGGCCCTTCGGCCCTCCAAGCCTGTGCTGATCCAGATCCTGTATTTAAACTTGTCGCCTATTTCCTAAGGATCTGTGTCCCTCTGGTCCCTGCCCATTCATGTATCTGTCTAGATACATCTGATATGACCATATCGTGCCCGCCTCTACCACCTCTGCTGGCAACGCGTTTTAGGCACACACCACTCTCTGCGTAAAGACCTTTCCACACATATCTCTCCTAAACCTTTCCCCTCTCACTGTGAACTCGTGACCCCTAGTAATTGAGTGCCCCACTCTGGGAAAAAGCTCCTTGCTATCCACCCTGTCTGTACCTCTCATTATTTTGTAGACCTCAATCAGGTCCCCCCCCTCAACCTCCATCTTCCTTTCCACACATATCTCTCCTAAACCTTTCCCCTCTCACTGTGAACTCATGACCCCTAGTAATTGAGTGCCCCACTCTGGGAAAAAGCTCCTTGCTATCCACCCTGTCTGTACCTCTCATGATTTTGTAGACCTCAATCAGGTCCCCCCCTCAACCTCCATCTTTCTGATAAGAATAATCCTAATCTACTCAACCTCTCTTCATAGTTAGTGTCCTCCATACCAGGCAACATCCTGGTGAACCACTTCTGCACCCTTTCCAAAGTATCCACATCCTTTTGGTAATGTGGTGACTAGAACCATACGCAGTATTCCAAATGTGGCCGAACCAAAGTCTTATCCAACAGTAACACGACCTGCCAACTCTTGTACTCAATACCCCGTCTGATGAAGGAAAGCCCTCTTGGCCACTCTATTGACCTGCATGGCTACTTTTAGGGTACAATGAACCTGAACACCCAGATCTCTCTGTACATCAATGTTCCCCATGACTTTTCTATTTACTGTACAGTTCACTCTTGAATTGGATCGTCCAAAATGCATCACCTCGCATTTTCCCGGATTGAACTCCATCGGCCATTTCTCTGCCCAACTCTCCAATCTATCTATATTCTGTTGTATTCTCTGACAGTCCCCTTCATTATCTGCTACTCCACCAATCTTAGTGTCATCTGCAAACTTGCTAATCAAACCATCTATACTTACCTCCAGATCATTTATGTATGTCACAGACAACAGTGGTCCCAGCACAGATCCCTGTGGGACACTGCTGGTCACAGGTCTCCATTTTGAGAAACTCCCTTCCACTACTACTTTCTGCCTCCTGTTGCCCAGCCAGTTCTCTATCTATCTAGCTGGTACACCCTGGACCCCATGTGACTTCACTTTCTCCATCAGCCGACCATGGGGAACAGGTTAGTACTGAGGAGTGTCATAAGCAGCACCCACTATGATGATGTTCTATGGTCTTGTGGACAGAAACAGCTTGGAATCTTGGAGGAGGGAGACCGAACATCTGGTCCTTCTCAAAGTCTCTGGAACACTGCCTATTATATCAGTGTTACAGTGTAACCTGTAACTAGCTGTTATAGAGTCATAGGGTCAAACAGCCCAGAAACAAACCCTTTGGTTTGACTGGTCTGCACCCACCAGACATCCCAACCAAAACTAGCTCCTACCTGTCTACGCTTGGCCCGTATTCCTCCAAACCTTTCCTATTGATGGACATATCCAAATGTCTAGGTATACCCTCATCAAGGACTTGCTCTGGAAGTCCATTCCACACATGAACCATTCTCTGTGTAAAAAAGTTGCCCCTCATGTCATTTTTTAATTTCTCCTCTCACCTTAAAAATGCACCCCACTCTAAGGAAAAGATACCTGCTATTCACCTTACCTACATCCCTCATCATCTTATAAACCCTTAACCTCCTACACTCCCATGAAAAAAGTCCCAGCCTTTCCAGCCTCTCCTTGTGACTCAAGCCCTCCTTTCCCTGCAACATCCTGGTAAATCTCTTCCAAACCCTCTCCAGCTTCATAATATCATTCCTGTCACAGAGCACCCAGAACCAGAACCCTCCTTGAAAATCATAACCAAAGGAATGAAACTGGATGGACCACCTGGAATTGAGGGGCACTGATGAGAACACCAGTGAAGTCTTCCTTACTAATATCTGGGGGTGGGTACCAAAATTGAAAGCGCTGTCTCACAGCCTGATGTAGTCATACTCACAGAATCATATCTCATAATGGCCCAGACATCACCATCACTATCACCATCCCTGAATATATCCTGTTCCACCAGCAGGATAGATCCAGTG
The DNA here is from genome assembly GCF_004010195.1 of Chiloscyllium plagiosum. Classification (NCBI taxonomy): domain Eukaryota; kingdom Metazoa; phylum Chordata; class Chondrichthyes; order Orectolobiformes; family Hemiscylliidae; genus Chiloscyllium; species Chiloscyllium plagiosum. The sequence continues at coordinate 67,590,541 of NC_057727.1, read as the reverse complement.
GAGATGATGGCACAGTGGTATAGAGTTGAGAGGGATTTACTCTGGGAGTCTTAACATTGAATCTGAATCCCATGAAATCTCATGGTATCAGGTCAAACAAGGGCAAGGAAGCCTCTGACTGATTACCATCTATCTGTTGTAGATAAGTCTGTCTATGACAGTATCAATAGGACTGACCACTGCTCAGAACTTGTGAAGATAAATTTCCATTTTCATTTTGAACTTCCATCCATCATGTTGTGTGGCACTGCTATATGGGACAGATTTTCAACAGAGCTGGCAACTTAAAACTGGGCATCCTCCTGGTACTGTGGGGCATCAGCAGTAAAAGTATATAATCTTTTACCTCACAACCTGCCACACCTCCCATTCTACCATGACCATCAAGTAAGGGGATCAACTAGGGACAGGGCCAGGCATACCTAGAGTAAGGGGTCAACCTGGTGAAATTATAATATAGGACTACTTATGCGTCAAATAGCAGAAGCAGTATGAAATAGATAGGGCAAAGTGATTCCACATCAATGGATCAGTCCTAAACTCTGTAGTCATGCCTCATCCAATTGTGAGTGGTGGTGGTAAAATTAATAACTAACAGGAGGAAGAGTTTTCACAAGTAACCCCCAACCTCAAAGATGAAAGAACCCACTAAATCAGTGCAAAAGATTTCTCTCCATCTTGGCCTCCTCCAATATCACTGCTGCCAGTTTCTCAGCCAATTTGATTCGCTCCACATGATACTAAGAAATGGTTGGACGCATTGGATACTGCAAAGGCTATGGGCCCTGATAACTTTCAACAATCAGACTGAAGACTCCAGAATTAGCCATGCCCCTAGGTAACCTCCTCTTGTACAGTAACTGCACTGGCACGTACCCGACAAGGTGGAAAATTGCCCAGGTACGTCCTATACACAAAGGCTGGACGAATCCAACCTGGCCAACTACCAACCCATCAACCTACACTTGATCATCAACAAAGTGATGGAAGGGGTGGTTGATGGTACTATCATGCAATACTTGCAAAGCAATAATCTGCTCACTGAGAGACATTTTGGATTCTGATAGGTCCATTCAGTTTCTGACCTCATTCCAGCCTTGGTTCAAACATGGTCAAAAGAGCTGAATTCCAGAGGGGAGGGGAGAGTAACAGCCTATGACGTCAAGGCTATGTTGGAGTGAGTATGGCATCAAGGAGCTGTCCATAACTGGAGTCAATGGGAATCAGAGGACAAACTGTTTGCTGGTTGGAGTCATACCTGGAAGATAGTTGTTGTTACTGGAGATTAATCATCTCAGCTCCAGGACATCTCTGCAGGTGTTCCTCAGGGTAGTTTCCTAAGCCCAACCATCTTCAGCTGCTTCATCAATGATCTTCCCTCCATCATAAGGTCAGAAGTGGGGATGTTAGCTGATGATTGCACAATGTTCAGCACCAGTCATGACTGAAACAGTGCAGATACTGAAACAGTCCATCTCCAAATGCAACATGACCTGAAAAATACTTCAGGCTTGAGCCAGTAACAGTAACACCACAAAAAGAAGGCAGTGGTCATCCCCAAAAAGACAGAATCTAAGGATTGGCCCTTGACTTTCAATGGGGATTAGAGTGGTGCTGGAAAAGCACAACAGTTCAGACAGCATCCAAGAAGAAGGAAAATCAATGTTTCGGGCAAAAGCCCTTCATCAGGAATAGAGGCAGAGTGACTGCAGGGTGGAGAGTTAAATGAGAGGGGGGTGGGCATGGGGAGAAAGTAGCATAGAGCACAATAGATGAGTGGGGGAGGGGATGAAGGTGATAGGTCAGAGAGGAGGGTAGA
>NC_057727.1:67547437-67586340 GCF_004010195.1 Chiloscyllium plagiosum | reverse complement strand
GACAGGTTGAGGCGGTTAATGTCCCGGCGGCAGTTGGAAATGAAGAGGTCAAGGGCGGGTAATAGGCCAGCGCGGGGTGTCCAGGTGGATGCAGTGTGTTGGAGGTGGGCGAAGGGGTCCACGGAAGGTGGGTGTGAGTCCTGATTGTGAAAGTAAGCTCGGAGGCGGAGGCAGCGGAAGAAGTGTTTGACGTCATGGCGTGTATTAAATTCATTGATGCGTGGACGGAGGGGGATGAAGGCGAGTCCTTGTTTTTACCTTGACTTTCAATGGCTTCATCTTTGCTGGATCATGCATTGACCTGGAGATTACTCTTGATCAGGAACCAAACTGGACCATCCATACAAATAATGTGACTACAAGAGTATAGGAATCTGCAGCAAGTAACTCATTTGCTGACTCCCCAAAGCCTGTCCGCCATCTCCAAGGCATGAGTTCAGAGCGTGATGGAATATTCCCCACTTACCTGGATGGGTGCAGCTTCAACAACACTCAAGAAGCTCGACACCATTCAGGACAAATGCTTGACCGGCATTCCATCCACTATCTTCAACACTCACCTCCATTCACTGAGAGGTCGTGGAAGCATTGTTGACTATCTTGCCAAGCTTCCCTTTTCCAAACCCAACATCTCTAAAAATGAGGAGGACAAGAGTAGCAGATGCATGGGTAAACCAACTCCCCTCAACAGCTGCACATCATCCTGACTTGGATGTAGATTGCAGTTACTTGGAGAAAGTGAGGGCTGCTGATGCTGGAGATTCAGAGCCGAAAGTGTGGCATTGGAAAAGCTGATGAAGGGCTTATGTCTGAAAGGTCGACTCTCCTGTGCCTCAAATGCTGCCTGACCAGCGCCACACTTTTCGACCCACATCTTGCACTTCCTTCACTATCAGTAGATCTCCCTTTCTAACAGTCTTGTGGTTGTCTCTTCATCTAAATGTCCTCAGTGGTTCAAGAGGGCATCTTGCCAGGAGCAATTAGGGATGGGCAATAAATACAGAGCCAGCCCACATTGCCCACATCCCATGAGTGAATGGGAAAGAAGAACCACAGGGGAGTTCCCCATGGAGTCCTGGTCATCCCTTGTCATTACAGATGGTCTGATCATTGTCACTTTGATGTTTGTGGGATCTTGCTCTATGGAAACTGGCAGGCACCCATCCAACAGTGACTGGATGTCAGAAGTATTTTCACAAGGTGCTATACGAATGCAAGTGATTTCATTCCATTGTCCACAATTGGTGGCCATGTTTATGTCCCGATGTACGTGAATATGCTCCGTTGTGAAGTTCCCTGCTGTCACCTACCTGTTGCCTTCCGGGCTCAGACACGGAAGGTGGCAAGCTGACTCACTCAACTGCAGATCTCAATGTAATACAAATGAATCAACACATGCAGGGCAAGCAGGAAGGGAACTGAAGTGTGGGGTGGTGAATAAACTGGCTAAGAAGCTACAGCACCTATACAAAGTGCAGAGGAAATCAAACTGGATAACTGGGAAGTGCCGGCTTCACTAAGTCTTTCACTTTGAGCTTATCTGGCATTTGCAACTTCTTGCTCAGAAAAATGTTCAAAACACAGAATTTGTAACGGAATTGCTATCTATTCGGAACCTACTGCTCGCCTGTTTATTTTCCTTCTATAAATCCCTTTTAATTCTATGTAGGATTATAATTGTATATTCATTGCATGAGTGACAGCTGGTGATTTATTCTAAGGACTCAGTTCCACTGCTTAATTCTGTCTTTTTCTTGTGTGTACTGTGATGCCTGCTGTATTGAATTCAATTGATTTCTTTTTATAAACTCATTCCTTCAGATGTTGAACATGTGTCTACTGCACAGTCACTCAGATCTCTTCTTCAGTTCCAGCGTTCCTTCTCTTAAGCTTTTCTTGACGTCTTTAAAAAGATTACAGGACTTGATAAGGTAAAATTAAAGAAATGATTTCTTTCTCGTAGAGGGGTCCAGGAAATTGAATGCCAAACTGTTCAAGGATAACATTGAGAAGCACTTCCTTACTTTAAAGCTTATGGATATTGGAACTGTCTGTCCCTGAGAGGCTTTCAAGGCCAGGAAGTCACTTGAAAATTTCAAAACAAAGATTGATAAGCTTTTGTTAAGTCAAAGGCTACTAAGGGCTACGGAACTAAGGTGGTTAGTTGCAGACCAACCATGATCTCATTGAAAGCAGAACAGATTTGAGGGACTGACTCACCTACGCTTCTGAAGGGTAGATAGCCTGTAAAACTAACAACACTTATCACTTCATTAACCATCTCTCACTGTGTGAGCCTGCTTAGTGAGCAGTAGCAAGTTTATCATCTTTTGAACTGAGATACATGAGTGCTTCTCCTCCCCAACCGCCCCCTCCATCCACCAACCCCATCCACATCCTCAACCCTACACATTCACACCTCCCAGCAAGAGGCACTGGTCAGCAACCACGTTCAAAATACCCCTTAGCTGGTTAGGTCCACTGTCTTTCCCAGGCAGCTTGAGACCCATTGTCATTGCACCAGGTGAGTTCATACTAATTTTTCAGAGGTAAAGAACTCAAACACATTGTGTGTTAACCTTGGAATGTTTAATGGGACATTCGGTATTCAGTTATATTAAAGAACATGGGAACTGAGAAAAAGACAAAAGCTAATATCGAATTCATCTTTTGCCATTCTGAAATGGAATTGTTAGTTAATCATATATGATGTATATTTCAACATTGCTGGAAAATTATACTTCATTGAACCTATTCGTCTTACAGTCAGGACACAATTCACAAGAATTATTAACATAAAGCAACATGTAACAGTTTGAGGTGAGATTTAGTGGCTAGTAGGCTCTGATTGGTGGAGGCTTTGTGATGGAGGTTGCAGCAGTTAGATGATGACTGACAGTTAACTGTCAAGCTGTGTGTAATTTTTAAACTAGGTAGGTTGACGCTGATTGGTCAAGGCTGTGCCCTGAATTACAAAATATTGAGTTCAACTAGAAACTATTCTTCTGAAGCTGGAGAAAGCACACTGGGGAAAATGGTTTGAGGTCAACAGCTAGTTCATTTTGGATAGGGAACTGAGAAACATTCTGGGATCTACTGACAAAGAGTTTTTCATTTTGGGTAAATTCAGAGTACAAGGTTTACACACTCTTCTAGGCGAAAGTGAGGACTGCAGATGCTGGAGATCAGAGTCTAGATTAGAGTGGTGCTGGAAAAGCACAGCAGGTCAGGCAGCATCCGACACCACTCTAATCTTGACCCTTACACACTCTTCTGCCCGGTTGTCAGAGTCACATTGGCATTGAGCTTGGAGAAAGGGATACAATCAGACCCCAGTTGCATTGGGCCCATGGTGTGGGCCCTCCTTCAGTGTGTCTCAGCCTAGAGGGAGATACCAGGGACAGCATTAGTGCACCGGAGGGTGTAGACTGGATGTTGACAGGCCAATGGTTAGGACGAAGTCATACATTTCACTGTGCATTGGTCTTAAAAATATTTGATGGGAATCTGATCATGAGAGATGTCTTCTGCGGGATAGTTTGATGTTACAGTTCGCCCCTGAATAACCAATTTTTCTTCAGTGGATCCCACCCAATTCCTCTGTTCTTGATCCAAAATGAGCTCAAACCTTTTCATCTGCGTTCATTCTTCTGCTTATAATCGCATGTTTTAAGATAAGTTTAATTTCTAGTTGACTGCAGCATGCTGTAATTAAAATATCCATGTGTATCGATGGCTTGTATGCACATTAATTGCTATGATGAGTTAATAGTTACATTTTGATTTTGTCGGGTGGGTATCAGAACTGTAGAAGGTGAGTTAGATGGACTTCAGCTTTGCCTCAGGCTCCCATGAATTTTCACAATATAACTGAACGACATCGGAAACTTTTGATTCTGCATTTACCTTGTTAAAAAGGTGGCCCTGTTTTGTCAAGAGGTAAATCTTCTCCTAAAGCAGTGCCTTTGTGCAGTTCCAAATTTCAGAAGTGTTGGCATCATATTCAACTGTACAGATTAATGCTAGCTGGAGAAGATCTATCCCAGGGAAATAATCAGGGGTCAAATAGCAGTGACTAAGGGTCAATTGTGACCACTTGAAGGTGGAGCTTTTTTATTTGCAAGTGGGGTCTCTTGTGGATTGAGGCTGGAGGCTGTTTGTGTCAGTCAGGGCCCGAACCCCCTACCCACTGCCCCTTTCCCCACAGTTGAGGCTCCCTCTGCTCACTGGAGGGAGGGAGGAGAAGGGAGAGGGGAGGTGTTTGAAGGTGGGGGCAACTTCTCTCTCTCTCTCTCTCTGAGCGCTGATCAAGTGCAGTCGTTATTGAAGAGCGGAGGCGGGGGGATGTGGAGAGCCCAGCAGCTCCCTCGGAGGATGGTACAGGGAAACCCTGGAGCCTGGAACCGACTGAGTCTGACTGAGCACACCGTGCAGGGAGCTCCTCCTGCTCCCCTTCTCCAACACTGAGGGTCGACAAGCTGCCGGATCCAGGCGGGATGCCGGGCTGGAGGAAGAGCTTCGCCTCATGCCTGCAGAAACTGCACGATGACGGTAAGGCTTGACTGTGCAACGGGGATGGAGGGATGGATGAGGCTGCAGAGCCCGGGGCTGTTTGTGCGGGCGATTCTCAAACGCAGACCGAGAGTGTGTGCACCTTTGCCGGGCTTAAAAGGGCGGCGAATCTCCCGGTCTCCGCTTGGGCTGCTGCTGCTGAATGAATATTGTTGCATCTTGCTGTGCACACACGTATTTTCTATATTATAATATGTATGTTTTAAGTTGATCAATGCGTTCATCAAAAGTAAAGATTGTGCGTTTGTTTTACCTTTGATCATTGTGAAATAATTACCCTTGGCATTTACCAGGCTGTTTAAAATGTGTAAAAACAAGAAGTGTGTATTGTTGCTTCCAGAATGTGTATTGCTGCTGCTGCAGTATGATGGGACTGTTTATGTTCCAGTGTTATAGACACGTGTGTGTATGGGTTAAAGGCGGTTGCTCGCAGCCCAGGCACAATGCTGGATAGAGTTTTGTTGTTGTTGTTGTTGTTGAGAAAAGGACTCTGCATTAACCCGCTTTCAAGCCAAAGATCTTCCGTTGACATTACTAACTAGAGAGAGAGAGAGTAGGGGTTTTTGCCCGGAGGTGCTTGGAGTTAGTTTCAGGTCAGCCACATTCAAGTTGCAAATTGGGCTGGCTGGGAGAACCCCCTTCTTGCTTACTTGTACCGCGATGCAACTCATGTCCAGTTCAAAACCTAGAGTGCAAAATGCCCATTAAGGCAGTGAGTCTGTCTGATGGTAAGGACAAGAGCTGAGCGTTAATTATCGTCACAGCAGCGTTCCCTGTCCCGCTGCTTTCAGCGCTTTGACGTGTCTGTCATTTTCAGCTGCTAAGAAACCTACAGTCAACATTTCCATCTGTTCTGAAGGAATCTGTAAATCCTGTCTTTGTCTTCCTTTGAAATGGGACCAGATTTTGTTGGGAGTAGGGAGGTTGGTACAGAATTTTACATCGGCGCTCACTCTGCATACCCTGCACCCACACCATTCACCCTCTCCTGAGTCACCATCTGATTATTGCCAACCCTCATGTCTGCACCCTGCCTGTTGAGGGTTGCAGGTGTGAAAGCCCTCAGTGGGACTCTGCACTGACCACCAGGACTGTGCAAAGTGCTGTCTGGGGGAATGGGCTGTGTCTGGGTGGGGGCAATGCCTGAGATTGAGGGGAGTTCCTTTCTAAATAATGCTGAGTGCAGCCCCATCATTCAGTGCTCAGTCACTTGGTAAGCAAGCCCAAGGTGTTGTCAGATGCCAACGTTACACCCTACCCCAGTTTTGGGAACCATGTGGTCTGGCTTCATAGCTATGGGCACTCTCGTCAGTTGGCATTGTGCAGTATTATTGCTCTTGGTGGATAAGGTTTGTGGGGGTTTTCCTACATTACAGGAGACTTGCTCCATCTGCATCAATGTCACGACAGTGGGGAAGGGAGCATTGCCGATTTGGGGACTGTATCTCTGGAAAGCGTTTTTTGTCAATGTTCCTCCCCATCAGCTCCGTACAGTTTCATGGTCCAGCTGGCTGCTCTCTCTGGGCTGTTCCCAGGGATGTATACTGAGATAAGCACTTGTTGCAGCCAGAGGGTGATCAGCCCAGTGAAAGGCACTCTTGCTCGAAATGGTGCTGGCCTTGCATTGCAAAGAGCTGAGTGTAGCAGATCGGACAGTGCTAGGTGCAGGCCATATACTGAAGGATGCATTAAAGCTTAAGGTAGCTGTGTGGAAGGTTCACTGGGGAAGGTCACTGTCTAAGGCTGTTCTGCCATATAGACCAGGGCACGGGAAACCTGAATAACATGAAATTTATGTTGGGTGTGCAATTTTACGCGTAATGAGGCAACTCAGTTTCACAACTGTATTTAAATGAACTAATCTTTGTACCGCTGTATGTCAGTCAACTTGAACTTTTATATCATGCACCTTTATGTTTTGGGAATAAAGTCACATTTTAGAAAAAAAAAGAGCGATTCAATGGATAAAATAGTGAGTGCCAACTGATTTCACAAAGTAATTGAGATCTGCTTCCTTCCACATTTCGGGGCCAACTGCTCCTTTTCCTCACTTTGCAGTCAGGTTATCATCAAACTGGAGACTTTATCCAGCTTTCCACTGAGCTGCCTCATCTTGGGGCCCACTGGGAAGGCAGGAATGGCTTCTAAATTTCCAAGGGAAAAGCAAATACAGAGGTACCTCGATTATCCGGCAGTCGATTATCCGAATTTTGGATTGTCCGGGCAAGATTGCAAGTCCCGGTGCTTGGTTAAACTGTGTTAACCAGCATTCAATTATCCGAGCACATGATTATCCAAACAAAATACTTCCTGCCCATGTCATTCGGATAATCAAGGTTCCTCTGTATTGAGAACAGCTTTGGGCCTCTTGTCTAAGGAATGATATTGGAGGTACTGCAGAGAAGGCTCACTAGGATGGTACCATCTATGGAGGGACTCTCTTCTCAGGAGAGGTTGTGTAGGTTGGACCTGTACTCATTGGAGTTTATAAGAATGAAAATTCTTGCTCTTATTGAAACATACAAGATTTTTGTCAGGGTACATGTGGAGGGGATGTTTCCCCTTGTGGGAGAGTCTAGGGCCAGAGGGAATCATCTCAGAGTAAGGAGCTGCACATTTAAGACAGGAAATAAGGAGGAATTTCTTCTCTCGAGAGGCTCGCATGAATCTGTGGAATTCTTTACCACAGATGGCTGTCGAGGCTGGGCCATTAAACATATTCAAGGCTGAGATTTTTAATCAGTAAGGGAATCAAAGTTTATGGAGTAAAGGCAGCAATGTGGAAATTGAGGCTGGCTCTGAGCTACGTTTCTCATCTCAGGCCCTTGAAGAACCAACAAGCAGAAAGGGTGGACTTTCCTGAACTTGCCCCGCAAAGAATGCCTGTCCCACGCTGTCTATAAGACAGTGAGGTGATAGGAGAACCAGCAGGCCATTTGGCCCATTGACTCTGCTCTGCCCTTCGGTGAGATCAGGGTGTCGAAGCGACCACCTCTCTTTTCTTGCTGAAGACATGGGTTTCACTGGGGCCTTCAGTGGATAATATTATCCAGTTTGCATCCACCAGCCCCTTCAAAAATGTGAAGTATCCAGGATCGCAATAGGATCAAGGCCAACAGGCATTTTCTTTACGGGTAAGGTATAGATGGTCCACTCCCCGGTGTTTGGTTTTTTGGTTCTTCACTGGCCGAAGGTGGGAAACGGAGCTGAGAGCCATGGGAATGATTGGTTTGAACCCATACCTTATGATTCTCACACTGACAATGCATCGTTTTCATCCTGATCAGTTTTTATCGGACAGCTGGAAATTCAGTACCCATTTACAATGACAGAAGGACTCAGATGTGGGGTTGGGACCATGATGGAACATATCATTTTACAGCAGCAAAGGAGGGAAGATGAGAAACCTAATACAGAGGAGCCTCGATTATCCGGCATTCGATAATCCGCATATCGGATTACCCGAGCAAGATCGCAAGGTCCCGATGCATAGCTAAACTATGTTATCTGGAATTCGATTAACTGAACGAAACACTCCTCACCCATGGCCTTTGGATAATTGAGGTTCCCCTGGAGGCTAAAAAAAAAAATCATTTGAATATGCAACAAACAGAATGGGATTGAGAACATTTAATCTCATTTTGTATTTATAGCGCAAGTCCTGTCTGTCACACCTGAAGCATCGTGTGTAAATTTCTTCAGTCACACTTCTAAGAAATGCGTAATAAATGAAAGGTTGTCATTAATAAAGGGTCAGATTGTCTGCAGCCTCAGTGAACTGAGTAACAAGGGTAAAACAAAAGCAGAGGGAGTGTGAACATCATTAACTTGCAGAATAGCCTTAGCTAATGCCCATATTTAAGAAACAGTCATGGCCTGAAACAAAACTAAACCCTGATTGTACCAAGTGTTTATTTAACAGCGGTTAGACTTGTAACGAAGGGGTAGAGTTTCATGTAGCAGTGCAAACCTGTCTCACATTGTGCCCATTTTGCACACCATTTTTACCTGAAGTACAGCACATCTATTTGCGTCGGCCTGGTTCGGTTAGTCCAGTTTTACACCGAGACAGTACATTGTGGTTTAATTTCCAATCCAAGAGTTCAGCAAATAATCACACTCAGCGAGACAATCAGGCTGAGCTGGAGGCTTTGTCTGATGTCCTTGTATTTTGGGTCAAATGTTAACTGACATTTTGTCTTCCTGTTCACCCCTGAACTTAAAAGACCTGCGTACAACTATTCAAAGAACAATTAGGAGCTCTCCTTGTACACCAGGAGCCAGTTGTACCTTAACCACTGCCACTGGATAGAAATGAGACCATCATTTATTCATTGGCTACTCGTTCGCAAATTGCCAGCTGCGTTCGCCTACAAAATATGCACTGCAGTTAGAAATGTAGAGATTCGAACATACAAACCCATCAACTTTGCCTAGGATCATCCCAGTGGTCACTTGATACTATAATGTACTTGTCAACTATTCATGCTAATCGATTCATCTATCGGTTAGTCTACTACAGACCTCAACAGGAGGTAAGGAAAGCCCGCGGTGTTGGAGAGCTTTGGGAATCATATGTCCCAGGGCACATTTTCCTCCGAAGCATTACATGCCTTGTCCCAACTGACTTAAATACTGTGTCCCCAAATGTTCATTTTTTTGAAGTAGGCCCATCGCATTTGTATTTGCGGATCTGCAGATGAGTTTTGATTTACTGCGGTCTTGCTCTGACAGACCCAGTTTAAAAAAAAAAGCATCTCAGAAGTGATCAGTTAGCTGTGAAACACTTTTTTTTGTGAGGTTCTGAAGGTATGGAAGCTGCTATTATGAATGCATGCACTTTCTTTGTCCCTGTCCAAATGTTGCAGGCGCCTTGGGAGCAGCAGCAATAAATGCTCTCTGGCTGTTATCAGTCACATGTCAAAGCAGTCATTTCCTTAAAAGAAGGAAGACTTAAGTCATTAGCAGCTTGAAGTTTACCAGTTGGTGAATTATCTCTGTGGCTCGGTGCTTGTGACCAATTGCATTTGCCTATTTTGAGCATTGATATCAAAGGGATGGGTTGGTGAAACATTTAAATATCACACGCGAAGCATGAACAGTGCCAGAGGGAATATGTAAAACATACATTTATCCTGGGGCCTGATTTTTCCAGGGCATCCCCAAACAATTTATGCTTATTGAGATGAAGCCAATTGTTGCACAGCAAGGCCCCATGATGAACGAATGCAAAGGTAATATGTTTTCACCGATGTTGGAGACCAGGAGAATTCCCTTCTGATCCATCCCCTGTACTAACAGAGAGCAGAGAGCCAGACTTCACACAGAAACCGCTCCCCACGGATTTCCCTTGTCTTAGTTTTTAATTAGAGTTGTTGGTAAGCAGGCCACTTTACTGTGCTTCTTCTATCAACAACTTGCTAGTTAAAAATTTATGATAGATTTTCTTTTGGCGATTAATTTGTAACAGGGCAGAGTCCGTGTCTCTGGGCAGCGTCCCTTTCTGATTCATTGATATTGCAAAGTAAACCGCAGCAGCAGACCACTCTGCCCAACCTGTCTGTGCTGTGCTCCATCTGAATCTCCAACCATTTGGTCTGGCTTATCCATGCGCATTTTTAATCCCTTTTCTTTCAAGAACTCATCCAATTTCCTTTTGAAAGCATCTAAGTTATTTTTCTGACTCCCACAATCACGTTGGTGGGAAGCCGCAGTCTCTCAGTGAAGTGATTTCTCATTATTTCCCTATTGGCTGTGTTGTTGACTAACTTGTAAGTTTCGCCCCTTGTGGAATTCTTCCACGAGGAGAAAGCATCCTCCAACATCTATCCTGCCTAGCCCATTCATAATTTTTTGAAAGACTGTATCAGAGAGTCAAATCATAGAGTCACATGGCACAGAAACAGGCCCTTCGGTCTGATTTGTTCATACCAGCCAGGTTACTCGAACTGATCTAGTTCCACCTGCCTGCGTTTGGCCCATATCCCTCTAAACCTTTCTTATTTATGTACCTGTCCAAATGTCATAGAGTCATAGAAATGTACAGCACAGAAACAGACCCTTCGGTCCAACCTGTCCATGCTGACCAGATATCCCAACCCAATCTAGTCCCACCTGCCAGCACGCGGCCCATATCCCTCCAAACCCTTCCTATTCATATACCCATCCAAATGCCTTTTAAATGTTGCAATTGTACCAGCCTCCACCACATCCTCTGGCAGCTCATTCCATACCTGTACCACCCTCTGCGTGAAATTGTTGCCCCTTAGATCTCTTTCATACCTTTCCCCTCTCACCCTAAACCTATGCCCTCTAGTTCTGGACTCCCCCACCCCAGGGAAAAGACTTTGCCTGTTAACCCTATCCATACACCTCATGGTTTTGTAAACCTCTATAAGGTCACCCCTCAGCCTCCGACGCTCCAGGGAAAACAGTCCGGCCTAGTCTTCTTTCCTCTGAAGGACAGATTCCCACGTGTCAGTCTTTCTCAGTTGTGGGGCTGTTCTTGTTAACATTTGGTGCACCTTTTCCAGTTCTTTCTAGCACAGAGACTAAAACAGTGCAGCTTACAACCTGATGGAAGTCTTGTACAGGTTTAATATAACCCTATTTCTGAATGCTCTTCCGCTGGGAGGTAAATCCCAGAGCTTTGTAAGTGTTTGTAATAGTTTTGCTGACCCATGACACTGGTTCAAATTATTTATTTACCTGAATCCCTCGATACCTCTGTTGGCCGACCTCGTTCAGTTTCTTGTTTTTCAAAATGTAACTGCTGATTTTGCGTTTATACTGGGTTGTAAAACAAAGGGGTTCAGGTACACAGCTCTTTGACACTTGCATCGCATGCAGACAGGGTGGCTAAGAAAGTGTTTAGCGTGCTTGCCTTTATTGTTCACATTTTTGAATATGGGAGTTGCGACGTTATGTTGTGGTTGTACAGTATGTTAAGTGAGGCCTCTTCTGGAATACTACGTCCAGTTCTGGTCACCCTGTTATAGGAAGGACATTGTTCAGCTGGAGAGGGTTCAGAAGAGATTGACAAGGTTGTTGCCAGGATTGAAGGGTTTGAGTTATAAGGAGAGGCTGGATAGGCTGGGATTTTTGCCACTGCAGGCTGAGGGGTGACCTTATAGAAGTTTATACAATCATGAGATGCACAGATAAGGTGAATGGCAGTTGTCTTTTCCCTAGGGTGGTGGATTTCAAGACATACGGGGCATATTTTCAAGGTGAGAAGGGAAAGATTAAAAAAAAGGCACTGGTTCAATTTTTACACAGAGAGCGGTTTGTGTGTGGAATGAACTTCCAGAGGAAGTGGATGTGGGCATGGTTACAACATTTAAAAGGCATTTTGATAAGTTCATGAATAGGAAATGTTTGGAGGGATATAGGCAAAGAGCAGGTGAGGGGGACTGATTTAGTTTGGGTTGTCTGGTTGGTGTGGACTGATTTGACCAAAGGGTCTGTTTCCCTGCTGTATGACTTTAGGACTTCACCTTTTTTGCTGATTGGTGTTAAAGTTCATTAAATTCTAAATCTTATGTCTTTTTATTTTGTACTGTGTCCTTGCCCAGTGCTAAATACATGCCCAGTTTGAAATAAAAGGTACAACAGTTTGGCCTACCCAACACTGTTCGTGTTCCCATTGTAACGTTTGGATGTAACGATTTCATGGCGGACTCCTCTTTTAATTCACTTTCCGACCGATGTGGAAGGAGTCAGCTGAGTTGAACAATGCAAGAATGATAGCAAGGGAATGGTTATGATTGAAGACAGTGAATATTGGTGTGTAATGAAATTACTTATGCCAACTGGATTAAGGTCTCAACTAAACAAACTACCATTGTATAAACCCATTTATTTAACCAGCATTGAGCCTTATGTGTGCAGTTCCAGTCGCGACACTACCAGAAAGATGCTTTGGAGAGGGTGCAGAGAAAGTTGACCAGGATGTTGCCTGGGAGAAAGTGAGGACTGCAGATACTGGAGATCAGAGCTGAAAATGTGTTGCTGGAAAAGCGCAGCAGGTCAGGCAGCATCCAAGGAGCAGGAGAATCGACGTTTTGGGCATGAGCCCTTCTTCAGGAATGCCAGTCATTCCTGAAGAAGGGCTCATGCCCAAAATGTCAATTCTCCTGCTCCATGGATGCTGCCTGACCTGCTGCACTTTTCCAGGATCCTGCCTGGTCTGGAGGGTTGTAGTTATGAGTAGAGGAATGCCAGTCATTCCTGAAGAAGGGCTCATGCCCAAAATGTCAATTCTCCTGCTCCTTGGATGCTGCCTGACCTGCTGCACTTTTCCAGGGATCCTGCCTGGTCTGGAGGGTTGTAGTTATGAGTAGAGGTTGGATAAACCTGTATATTTCCACTGGCAAGTTGGAGGCTAAGGGATGATCTGATAAAGGTGCCCAGAATTATCCACAGATAGGGTGGATAGTCAGAATCTTTTTTTCCCAGGATGGAAAGGTCAACTACAAGAGGGTTCAAGGTGAAGGGGTTGGGGTTGGGGAAGTTTAGGGAAGCAAGGCAAAGAAAACCTCTCACCCAGAGAGTGGTGGAGCCTAGAACCCACTACCAGTGGAGGTGGTGGAAGCGGGGAAGGTTAGCAACGGTTAAGGGGTATCTTGATACATGTGAACAGGAGGCGAACAGAGGGTTAGGAACCCGTGCACAGGTCCAAATAAGGAATCGAAATCAGCGCAAGCTTGATGGACCGAAGGACCTGTTCCTTGCTGGATTGTTCTTTGTTCTTATGGAGACACTGAAAACTCTGAGGAAAAAGGAAGGCTCACAGAATGTGTACATTTACTCAGCTTTAGGATCACTGGGTTTGTGCACTCAGTCAGGGTTATCTCATGGATATCCACGCTGCCTAATCCGAGTTGTGCCCTATCTGTCGGCTCAATGTAAGTTAACATGTTTTCTTCTTGTTGCTAACTCTCTGGTTTAATTTTGAGTCATTTGACTATTTGAACCCTTTTTTCACCGCATGAAGAGAAGAATCACTGAATCATGAGGAGTGGACCACATTGGTTCAGCTCAGGATTGGAGGGGTTGTGAACGTTGTCAGTGTGGTGATCTCAGGGTTTCTTTATCCAGTTAAAAATTGCACAACACCAGGTTTAGTTGGAAGCACTGTTGGACTATAACCTGGTGTTGTGTGATTTTTAACTTTGTCCACCCCAGTCCAACACCAGCAGCTCCAAACCAAGACTTTGTTTATCCAGTTAGTTCACTCGGGGTCGGTTAGCTGAGCTGGTTAGAGTGCAGTGCAGAATGGTAAATGGCGAAGATTTAAACGGTCCCCTCACTGTGGTAGTGAACAGGTGGTTACCTCCTTGCATTACCTCAAGCCCGATGCAGAGTGGAGACCCTTGAGTTGTGTAACCACTTGTCTCCCTCTTTGCTTCAGATCTCTTGAAGACTATCGCTCATAACCTTATCAGTTCCACAAACTATCAGTGTGTGACAGAAATAACAATGCTTCTCTGTAAATTTACCCTTCACTTTAAACAGAAAAGCATTTTGACTATTTAGACCAGAAGCTGTCCCTCCCTGAGGCTTCAAAATGGTAGTTGCTACAATCTTAACTATGAGAGTAAGGCTGCTTGCGTTGAATCAGAAATCAATTACATGAAAGGCACTTTGAAACTGATGTAAACTGAATTCATGTTGCATTGAGTCAAATGGGCAAATCCTGATGATTACCTTTACAGTCACCATCAACACCCCTCTTGGTGATCTGTATCATAAAATAATCAGTGCAGGAATTAGGTAAACACTACTTATTGCTGGGTAACAAGAGAGCAAACATCTGAAAGAGATTTTGAGACTTGTCGTCCTGTTATATACTTGGTTACTCCTTATGTCTAGACCTCTCATGCTGCATTTCAGCACTTAATGACTTATCTGGTTTGTTTTCATTTCCCCTTGAAGTAATTCTATTCACAACGTCGTCTGATTATTAGTTCACTATGAACAACATGTCTGATACAATTTGCTTACAACAGTGGTGTGGAATGCAGCGCTAACCCTGAGCTCACTACTTTGCTCACTAGAGCGCAAAAGTTACACACCCTGACTCGTGGGGATATAAAGTTTGCCGACGGAAACTGCCCTTTGCTGCAATGGTGACTAAAAACAATTGGGAAGCAGTCTGTATCCTATTCCGAGTTTGTGGAATTGTCGAGCTTGGGGCTCATAAACCCAGGGTTTTGAATTGTTTACTCAGTCAGTTTCAGGATGTCAGGTTTAAGGAGTCAGGATTGGCATAATCCGTCAGTCTTGGGGATAGGGTCAGGTTTGGCAAACATGGTCATCAAGGGCATCAAGGTTGGCCCATGGTTCAGAGTTGTAGTTAACATCAAAGTTTCAGGGTTGGGGTTACGAGTCATATTGAGGTGTTGCAGTTTGTGTATTTGTTCAGGGTGGGGGTGTTGGGTTTGGGGATGCACAGTTTTGAAATGGCAGAAGTAGGGTGCCCATCACTGCAGTTAGTGTATTTCTATCAGAATCTCTGCCACCTGCCTCTTAAACCAAGGCATGGAGGCCATAGGCCATGCCATCTCTGTCTCACACACAGCGATTCAGCTTAAACAACACGTTGGGATCTGAGCTGTCCTCAGGGTGCCAAAGTGCAGCCAGTTCATAAAAGCAAATTACTGCGGATGCTGGATTCTGAAACCAAAAGAGAAAATGCTGGAAAATCTCAGCAGGTCTAAAAGTTAGACTCGAAACATCAGCTCTTTCCTCTCCTTACAGATGCTGCCAGAGCTGCTGAGATTTTCCAGCATTTTCACTTTTGCACCCAGTTCATATTCGTTTGTCTTCCTGTTTTGGAATGGAGGCAAATTAGCGTTGCTGAGAATTGGTGGAGAGTCACCTGTCTAGTTACAATGACTTTTGTCTTTTTTTTGTGATTCCTACCTTTCAGTTTCAGCTGGTAAGGCTGACATAAATTACCCAACTGTAATTACCTCAGAGAGGCTAATGATGAGCTCGCTTCCTAATTACAATGGGGTGATTTGACCAGAGAGGATTGAGCCAAATTGCTGTGGGACTGGCGTCACGTGAAGGCCAGACTGAGTAAGGATCTCCGTCCCTCCATTAATGAACCAGGTGGTTTTTTACAACTGTCCAGCAGTTTCTCGGTTCTCAAATCTCCATCCTGTTCAGTTTTCTGCCCAAATCTCACAATATGGTACCCTCCACCACGGGTAGGATATGGAAGCAGGGTGTTCCAGGCTTGGTGGGCTGAAGATCTCTTCTGTATTGTATGATTCTATGATTCCAAGCATGGCTTGAATCCACTCCAGCCCAAAAGGGGACGGAACAGTGTGTTATTGAAATCAGTCTGAACCACCGTCCTTCCGACTTAGCCAGCTAGCCCCCACCAAAGGGGTCCAGATGGCTGTGGCAGGGGACATTATTAATTGACATTGTAGCCTGGAGTTGTGGGGGGGCATTCAGTTTTGTTCCATTATCTCTCTCATTCTTGCTGCCTGCCATTGGTGTGGGTTGGAAGGCTATAAGGGTTGACACCCAACCTATGGGGCCATGTTACGAATGTCCCTTTTCTTAGGTTTTGGAGTGGAACTTTTGAATGTGGTGCTCCTGGCTCAGAGGCAGTGACTTGGGCGACCTCCTAGTTTCACAGTTACCGTTCCTGGTAGTAACCGTTTTTATTCACTGAAATCAAAGATCCCAGTTGGGACTCGAACACCAGTTTCTCAGCATGTGGGTTGCGAGTCAAGCAACATAGCTGCTTCATGTCTGTACCTCCACGTGTGTGCAAAATGACACTACTGTCAGGCAAATAGCATTGTTTAATTGCTTTTGTGTTACAGCATGTTCAGACTGACTTCTGTTCGATAGAACATCCACTTTGGGATTTTTGGAATTGTCTGCCTGTAATCTACCTGTGGAATGATGGGGTACCGGAAAAAGTGGAATGCAGGCTAGCCCAAGGTCCTGCACATGGTAACAGATACTTCAGAGTGTACCTGTAAATGAAATTGAATCCATATGTCAATATCCTTGCAACTCTCAAAGTATTCCTTGCAGCATACTTCCAGTTTATCAATGTTTCCCAGAGATGATAGACCTCTGGCAGTGTGGTTGCAGCCTTTTGGTTTGAATATGAAATAGGAACAAGAGTAGACCATTTGACCTTTGGAGCCCGCCCCACCATTTGATAAAATCATGGCTGATCTGGCGTGGCTCAATACCACCTTCCTGCCTTGCTCTCAATGACCCTTTAGATTCTTGACTGACAAGGTAGCTATCCATGAGCTAGTATAGGCATTCTGGACTGAAAAGCCTTCTTCTGTCCTGTGTTTCTCTACGCGTGCGCCTGCCTCTATGCAAAAGACAAATGCGTGAGCGTATCAAATTACCTTGACATTAAATATATTCAATGATTCCTACCTTTAGCAGTGAATTCCACAGGCTCATGACCCTCTTCACAGGATGCGGACATCACTGGCTGGGCCTGCAATTATTTCCCATTCCTAACCGTCCTTGAGAATGTGGCGGTGAGTCATTTTCTTGAACTGCTTGCTGTAGTCCATGTTACGCAGATATGCCCTTTGTGCTGTGAGGATTGGGGCTTCCAAGATTTGGACCCAGTCACACTAGAGGAGCAGTGATGTATTTCCTCATAAAGATGGTGTGTTACTTGGACGGGTGGCTTTTCTAGGTGGTAGTGGTCAAGTTTGAAAGGCACTGCCCAAGGACTTGTGGCAGTGCATCTTGTAGAATTCTGCCACTGTACCAGTGATGAAGAGAGTGAATGTCTAAGTTGATGATTGGGATTCCAAGTGGGCTTGAATATGTCAAGCTTCTTGAATGTTATTGGGGCTGTACTCATCCAGGCAAGTGGAGAGTATTCCATCACGCTCCAGTCTACTGACTTGTAAATTGTGGCTAAGCTCCAAGGAGTCAGGAGGTCAATGACTCGCTGCAGAGTTCCCAGCCTCTGACCAACATTATAGCTACAGTATTTACATGGCTGGTCCACTTTGGATTTTTATTGCTCCTCATTAGCCCAGGGAGTGTGGAGATAAGCACTCAATGAATAAGGCATAGCTAATGATTCACTTGCATTTTTATAGTTTCTCCAGTGTCTCACCATCCCTGATCAATGTGCACATTATGTGAAGCATCCAAAATACTGCAGGACTAATAGATTTCTCAACAACTCTGTCTCTTGCTATTTTTTCTAACTCTCTTGACAATCCAAATGTTCAAAGATAATCCTACCAATAGGTTTTTTTCTTAAGATTAGCATTATTTCAGCTGACTTTTCCTCCTTAGTGTTTTGATGCGGTCACATATTTGTCTCCTGCAGAGAAGCAGATGCACTTGTACAGAAACACAGCACAGCACAGCAGAAAGCTTTGCAGCCCATAATGCCAATACTAACTCTTGGATGCAACTACCCAATCAGTCCCATCTTCATGCTCCTGCCTGATAGTCTGAGGAAACCTTCCTTTTCAAGCAAATATACTGGCTCTCCATTTGAAATGTGCACCTGTTCGAAAGCTGCGGTGAATAATTGGATGCAGGTAAAAGGAAGATTGCAACTTGTGTAGCACCTTTCCTTAACAGCCTGAAAGAAACACATTTAAGCTGTTGTAAAAGCGAAATACGGCAACCAATTTGCTCACAGCAAGAACCCAGAGGCAGCACCACGATAACAGCCAGGCAGCGATTCACAACTGGCAGCTTGCTACCTTTGTAGTGAAGAGCAAAGAGGCGCTTATTTTACATGTGCTTCCATAAAGGCAGACAGTGCAGAGAAAAAGGCAGCTGTAATCACTGCTGTCCTGCTATGGAGACAGGCAGTAGCTTCCAAGGCTGACAGTTGGCTGTGACAAATGTTTATAGCAAGTGGGTGCATTTTTGTTACATACCAGAAGGAATACGCGGATGAGCAGTTGAAGTGTCATAGCATTCAAGACGAGTGGTAGAAAGTGAGACTAGCGTCAATTCAGTTTTGGCAGTACAGGCTTGATGGGCCAAAGGATCTCTTCTGCATTATATGATTCTACGAAAGCAGCAGAAAAGGCCATCCGTCTTTCTTCCTAATTTTCCATGCCTTTAATAATTTGTTTTTTGGACGTAACACTGTTCAGGATGCACATTTCTGAAAGGGACCATGCAGCACCATATGCAAAGCCTCAGTAAAGCTGAGATTCTGCTCTATTAACCGACTCTGCTACATTGCAACACGGTTTGGGAAGATTTCTATTATTTATAATTTGTGCGTTCCTCTGCCAGTAGGCACTGATTAAATCTCTGTAATTTCACCCCTGGAAGGTTCTATTGTCGCATTGCACTGTTGTTCATTCACCTGTGTAATGACCTTGCTGTCATTATGAAGCTTTATTTCAGGAAGCTGGGCTGGGAAGAGAGCAAATATCAGAAATTAGCCGATGAGCAGGAGGATGTTATATCATTCGAAGGCTTCAGTGTGTAAACACTGAGAGCAGCTGGGGACTTAGTGCACTGCGGGAGTCGGGGGGAAACGACAGTGATACACTGTGCTTTAGATAGCAGGGATGGGGTGAGGGGCTGTGTTGGGGGGGCAAGGAACAGGAAGGAAATCACGCTGAGGGCTCAATATTTAACCTTGCTCATGCAGTTGGCGATGAAGTAGGCAGGGCTTAAAAATGTGTTGCTGGAAAAACGCAGCAGGTCAGGCAGCATCAAAGGAGCAGGAGAATCAACATTTCGGGCATAAGCCCTTCGTAAGTGGGCAGGGGCAGGAGTGTGGAGAGCAGGGAAGGAAGCCTAAAATGGTGCAGGGAGGGGAGTCTACCACCTTTACTGTTGAGGCCTGGAAAAGCCTGGGCTCGGTCTTTGGGTCTGCCCTCAGTTTGCTGAGTCCAGCAGGGGCAGGGCTACCCAGTTGGTGTCGTTGCCCAAGGAACATTGGAGAGGAGAAGATCACAGGGTTTCTGCTCCTGAACTGCTAGGGATCTCTCTAGGGATGTGCATACAGACAAGGTTTTGTCTGTAGATTTCAGGTGAAACCAAGCTCATGCCCATCTATGTTGCCCTCCCAGGCTGAATAGCTGGCTGAAGGGAAGCTTTGCTGAAGTACCAGGCTTTGAACTGATCTAGCAACTCAGGGCTGGGCATCCATGAGGTGCTGTGGGCCATCAACAGCAGCAGAATTGTACTCCAACACAACCTGTAACCTCAGGGACCAGTATATGCCCCACTCAACCATTACCATCAAGCCAGGGCATCAACCCTGGTTCAATGGAATGTGCAGGAGGGCATGCCAGGAGTAGCACCAGGCATACCTGAAGATGAGATGCCAACCTGGGGAAGCTACCAAACAGGATTACTTGTGTGCCAAGCAACACAAGCTGCAACTGATAGACAGAGCCAAGCGATTCCACGCTAGCGGGGATCAGATTTAATCTCTGTGGTCCTGCCACACCCAGTTGTGAATGAAGGTGGACGGTTAAACAACTCCCTGGAGGAGGAGTCTCCACGGATATCCCCTTCCTCAGTGATGGAAGAGCCCAGCATGTCAATGCAAAAGATAAGGCTGAAACATTTGCAGCAATCTTCAGCCAGAGTGAATGATCCATCTCAGCCTCCTCCGGTGAGCCCCAACATTACAGATACCAGCCTTCAGCCAATTTGATTCACTGCACATGATATCAAGAAATGGTTAGAGGCACTGGATACTACAAAGGCTATGGGCCACTGACAACATTCGGCATTGGTACTGAAGACTTGTGCTTCACAATGTGCCGTTCCTTAGTCAAGCTCCTTCCACTACAGTTACAACACTGCCATCTACCCAACAATGTGGAAAATTGCCCAGGCATGTCCTGTTGATAAAAAGCAGGACAAATCCAAACCGATCAATTACCACCCCATCGGTCTACTCTCGATCGTCAGTGAAGTGATGGAAGGTGTCATCAACAGTGCTTTCAAGCAGCACCCGCTCAGTAATAACCTGCTCAGTGACACCCAGCTGGGTTCTGCCAGGGCCACTAAGCTCCTGACCTCATTACAAGCCTTGGTTTAAAAGAGCTGAATTCCAGAGGGGAGGTGAGAATGACAGCCCTTGATATCATGGCTGCATCTGACCGAAAGGGACATTGAGGAGCCCTAGACAAACTGGAATCAATGGATATCTGTAGGAAACGCTCTGATAGTTGCAGTCACTGGTGGTACATAGGAAGATGGTTGTGGTTCTTGGGGGTTAGTCATCTCAGCTCCAGGACATCTCTGCAGGAGTTCCTCAGGGTAGTGTCCTAGGCCCAACCATCTTCAGCTGCTTCATCAATGACCTTCCCTCCATCATAAGGTCAGAAGTGGGGATGTTCACCGATGGTTCCACAATGTTCAGCATCATTCTGACTCCTCAGATACTGAAACGGTCTATGTTCAAACACAACAAGATTTGGACGGTATCCAGGCTTGGGCTGACAAGTGGCAAGTAACATTTGTGCCACACAGATGCCAGGCTGTGACCATCACCAATGAGAAACAATCTGACCACTGCCCCTTGTCATTGAATGGCATTACCATTATTGAATCCTCCACTATCAACATCCTGGGGGGTGTTACCATTGACCAGAAGCTCAACCAGACTTGCTACGTAAACACAGTGGCTACAAGAACAGGTCAGAGGCTAGGAATACAGTGGTGATTAACTCACTTCCTGACTCCCCAAAGGCTGCCCACTATCTACAAGGCACAAGTCAGGAGAGTGATAGAATACAATCCACTTGCCTGGATGGGGGCAGCTCCAACAACACTCAAGAAGCTTGACACCATCCAGGACAAAGCAACCCGCTTGATTGACACCACATCCACAAGCATCCACTCCCTTCACCACCAACACTCAGTAGCAGCAGTGTGTACTATTTTCAAGATGCACTGCAGAAATTTGCCAAAGATCCTTAGACAGCACCTTCCAAACCCACAACCACTTCCATCTAGAAGGACAAGGGCAGCAGATAAATGGGAACACAATCACCTACAAGTTCCACTCGAAGCCACTCACCATCCTGACTTGGAAATATATTGCTATTCCTTCATTGTTGCTGAGTCAAAATCCTGGAATCTCCTCCCTAATAGCATGGGTGGACCAGCCCACAGCACATGGACTGATTAGATTAGATTACTTACAGTGTGGAAACAGGCCCTATATTGCTATTCCTTCATTGTTGCTGAGTCAAAATCCTGGAATCTCCTCCCTAATAGCATGGGTGGACCAGCCCACAGCACATGGACTGCAGCAGTTCAAGTCAGCAGCTCACCACCACCTTCTCATGGGCAACTAGGGATGGGCAATAAATGCTGACCAGCCAGCGATGCCCACTTCCCACAAATGAATATACATAAGAAAATGCTATTCCATTACAGGAGGTGGTGTGCAGAAATGGAGATGAGGTGAAGGAAGAAAGCTATTGAACAACTATTTGAAATGATCAATAATACAGAGCAGTGAGTTAGCGGTGGATGGGGGGTGGTTGGGGGGGAAGGTGTGTGACTAATTGGGCATCTCTTTTCAAGATCTAATCATGAGACAATGAGCCAAATGGCCTCCTTCTGTTCTGTGCCATTGTGTTGTGGTGAGAGGGCAGATTCTTTGATAATGCGTGCTGGGATAATTAATAGGATTCTTTTAAACAGTTATTGTGCAGCAGCTTCAGATGCAGTAATTTTGTTTTTGTAAATAACTCTGATCTGTCAGAGACTAATAAACCAGTAAATTAAGTTTACAAAGCAACTGTCAACTGGTTTATGTTTGGAAAAAATAACAACTCGTTTTTTTTCACATTCCAAACACATGATTTTTAAGAATTTGATTTTTCAGACAGTGGGGTTGACATTATCATAGCTCTGTTTCGCTCCTTGCCTCTATGCATGAAATTCTTATTTCAATAACAATGAAGCACAAATAACTCTTTGTGACATTATAAAATGATTTTTAAATGTTCCTTTTTCGAATTGTTTTAACCACCTGCTGTTAATCCTGAGTTCCATGCAACTGGGGTTGAGTTAAGTCTCAAAGTGCTACCCAAATAAAAAAAAAGTCTTGGTTTCTTTAAAGATCACTGTTGAAAAAAAAAAGCTCTCATTCCTCTGCTGTTTTATTTGCTCCTGGGATGACTATTTTTTTAATGTCAGGGGTTAAAATATTTGTTTGATATTACTAATGGTGATTTATTATAATTCACTAATGGGATGTGGGCATTGCTGGCTGGGTCAGCTCTGATTTCCCATCCCTAGTTGCCCCCAAGGTGGTAGTGGTGTATCAATCTCTGACAGATCAAAGCTATTAAAAAAACGAGATCACTGCATCCGCACAATAAATGTTTTAAAACTCCTATTAATTATCTCAGCACGTATTATCAAAGTATCAGCCCTCTTATGACAGTACAATGGCACAGAACAGAAGGAGGCCATTTGGCCCATTGTCCCATGATTAGATCTTGAGAAGAGATACCCAATCAGTAACTCATTGCTCTGTAATTTTGTTCATTTCAAGCAGTTGTCCAATACCCTTCTCCCTCCAACTCCTCTCCAGTTTGAACACACTACCCCCCTGCTGAGGTATTGGATTCACTGTGCTTGTATATGTATTCATTCATGGGCGTCGCAGGCTGGTCCAGCATTTATTGGCCGCCCCTGGTTGCCCTTGAGAAGCTGAGCTGCCTTTTTGAATGGCTGTAGTCCATGTGCTGTGTGTTGACCAATTCCGGAGGGAATTCCAGGATTTTGACTCAGTGAAGGAATAGTTATATTTTGCAAGTCAGGATGGTGAGTGGCTTAGAGGGGAACTTGCAGTTGGTGGTGTTCCCATGTATCTGCTGCCATTGTCCTTCTTGATGGAAGTACTCATGGGTTTGGATGGTGCCTTTTTAAGGGTCTTTGGTGAATTTCTGAAGTGCATCTTGTCCTTAGTACGCATTGCTGCCGTTCATCATAGAACCATCATAGAATCCCCACAGTGTGAGAACAGGCCATTTGGCCCAACAAGTGCCAGTGACCCTCCGAAGAGTAACCCACCCAGACCCCCTCCCCTGCCCTATTACGCTACATTTACCCCTGATTAATGCATCTAATCCACATATCAATGAACACTATGGGCAACTTAGCCAATTCACCTAACCTGCACATCTTTAGATTGTGGGAGGAAACCGGAGCACCTGGAGGAAACCCACGCAGACAGAAGGAGAATGTACCAAATCCACACAGACAGTTGCCAGAGGCGGGAATTGAACCCAGGTCTCTGGCGCTGTGAGGCAGCAGTGCTAACCACTGAGCCGCCATGCCACCTGTGCGTTTGAGCTTCGGTGCAGGAGGGAGTGGGTACTGGTGGATGTGGTGTCAATCAAGCGGGCTGCTTTGTCCTGGTTGGTGTTAAGTTTCTTGAGTGTTGTTGGAAGTGCACCCATCCAGGGGAGTATTCCGTCACACTCCAGACTTGTGCCTTGTAGATGGTGGACAGGCTTTGGGAGGTGGATTACTGGCTGTAGGGTTCCCAGTGCCTGATCTGCTCTTGTAGCCTCTGTATAAGTCCAGATGAGTTTCTAGTCAATAGGAAGCCCCAGGGATGTTAACAGTGGGGGAATCAGTGACGCCATTAAATGTCAAAGGATAATGGTTAGATTGTCTCCTTTTCGAGATGGTCATTGCCTGCCACTTGTGTGGCGTGAATGTTACTTGCTACTTTGAAGCCCAGGATTGATATTGCCAAATGTTTTTACATGGGAACATGAACCGCTTCAATATCTGAGGAGACATGAATGGTGCAATCATTGTCAAACATCCCCACTTCTGACCTTATGATGGAGGGAAGTCATTGATGAAGCAGCTGAAGATGGTTGGGCCTAGGACACTACCCTGAGGAGCTCCTGCAGAGATGTCCTGGAGCTGAGATGACTGACCCCCCAACAACCACAATCATCTTCCTACGTGCCAGATATGACTCCAACAAATGGAGTGTTTGCCCCCAGTTCCCATTGATTCTAGTTTTGCTAGGGCTTCTTGATGCCACACTTGGTCAAGGGCTGTCACTCTCACCTTACCTCTTTTGTCCATGTTTGAGCCAAGTCTATAATAACGTTAGGAGCTGAGTGGTCCTGGCAGAACCCAAACTGGGCGTCACTGAGCAGATTATTGCTGAGCAGGTGCTGCTCGATAGCACTGTTGATAACACCTTCCATCACTTTACTGATGATCGAGATGTGATGGTAATTGGCCGGGTTGGATTTGTCCTGCTTTTCACGTACAGGGCATACCTGCACAATTTTCCACTTTGTCGGGGAGATGGCAGTGTTGTAAGTGTACTGAAGGAGCTTGGCTAGGGGAATGGCATGTTGTGGAGTACAAGTCTTCAGTACTATTGGTGGAATGTTGTCAGGGCCTATAGCCTTTACAGTATTCAGTATCTCCAACTGTTACTTGATATTATGTGGAGTGAATCAAGTTGGCTAAAGACTGGGATCTGTAATGCTGGAGGAACCCGAGATGCATCATACACTTGGCACTTCTGACTGAAGGTTGTTCCAAGTGCTTCAGCCTTATCTTTTGCATTGATGTGCAGGGCTCTCCCATCATTGAGGAAGGGAATATTTGTGGAATCTCCTCCTGCCGTGAGTTGTTTAACTGTCCACCATCATTCATGACTGGATGCGGCAGGACTACAGAGTTTGGATCCAAGTTATTGGTTGTGGATTTGCTTAGCTCTTGCTTCTTATGCTGTCTGGCGTGCAAGTAGTCCTGGTTGGTAACTCGCCAGGTTGACACTTCATTTTCAGTATACCTGGTGCTGCTCCTGGCATGCCCTCCTGCACTCTCCATTGTACCAGGGTTGATCTCCTGGCTTGATGGTCATGTTGAGTGGAGGATATGCCAAGCCATGAGGTTGCAGATCGTGCTGGAGTACAATTCATCTGCTGCTGACACACAGTGCCTTATGGATGCCCAGTCCTGAGATGCTGGCTCATTCTAAGTCTATCCCATTTAGCATGGTGATTGTGATAACACACAACACAATGGAGGTTATTATCAATGTGAAGGACTGTGCGATGGTCAATCTTACCGATACCGTCATGGACAGATGCATCTGCAGCCGGTAGATGGGTAAAGATGAGGTCAAGTATGTTTTCCCCTCTTGTTGGTTCCTTCGCCAACCAGTCTAGCTCGATCACAGCTGCTGAGCCCCTCTTGGTAGATGTTGAAATCCCCCACCCTTGCTCCCTTGGCACTGTCAGTGCTTCCTCCAAGTTTTGTTCAAGTCGGAGGGGTTCATCAGCCAAGGGAGGACGGGGCATGGTCCAGCAGCAGGTTTCCTTGCCCATGTTTAAGCAGAAACCATGCCATTTCATTAATGGAGATGTTCCCTTTCTGTAAAAACAAGGTTAAAAACCACACAACACAGGTTATAGTCCAACAGGTTTAATTGGAAGCACACTAGCTTTCGGAGCGCCATGGTGGTGATGAAGGAGTGACGCTCCGAAAGCTAGTGTGCTTCCGATTAAACCTGAAGGAGTATAATCTGGTGTTGTGTGATTCTTAACTTTGTACACCCCAGTCCAACACTGGCACCTTCAAATCATTTTAAAAACAAGAGTCTTCTTGTGTTACTTGCAGAAGAAGAGAGGACTGAAATTAGCTTCTATTCTGTACCCATGATCAGTCTGAAGTGTTTTATCTGCTTTTCCTGTGCTGGGTATATTGTATTTTCCTGTCATTTCTCTCACTTTGTCTCTTTCATTTTCTATTCTCTCTTTCAGCCCTGACTCCAAACTTGTTTCTCTCTCTCTCTCTCTCTGTCACACACACACTTTAGGCCATTCCCGCATCTCTCCCTCTTCCATCTCCACCAACTTGCCTTCCCTGCTCCCTTGCCCTCCTCCTCCCATTTTCTCCCTACCCAAACTCCCTCACTCCCTTTTGTTCTTTGCCCCCGTATGCTGTCTCTGTTTATGGGGGGAGTTAATTTGCCTCTCAGTGCTGTAACATATTGCTTCTGATTGTCTAGTCTGAGGGAAGAGACTGACCCAGCTGTAACTCCAAAGGAAGGTGTTAGTGTACTGTGTGATACAGTACAGGGAACAGATTTTACTCAGGTAGAGCGTGCAGCTACAGTTGGCAGTGAGGAAATCAGATGCTCAATGAGTTACAAAGCAGTCTCAAGACATACTCCTGTCAGCATGGAGAATGTATCTGAAGGTGGAGGGAGAATATGAAATTGCTTTTAGTTGGTGTTGAGGGTTGGTATGATAATCAATGCACTCAGCAGAATTGGTGTTGGGGATATTGATAACTATGTTGCAACCACTGAATGGTTGGGGAATGATAATCCATTGTTGGCTCCAAGGGGGTAACTTAATCAATATTATTATATTGGTTTGTCATTAATGTAAATTCCAAGCTGATATGTCTTTCCAGGGACCCCATTTATCAACAAGCTTCACAGAAGCTATATAGTGTGGAAGCAGGCCATTCAGCCCATTAAGTCCACACCATCCCACCATTGCCCCATGGCCGACCCACCTAACTTGCACATCTTTGCAGTGTGGGAGGAAACTGGAGCACCCAGAGAGAACCCACACAGACACAGGGAAACTTCACACAGACAGTCACCCAAGGTTGAAATCGAACCTGGGTCCCTGGCACTGTAAGGTAGCAATACAAACCACTGAGCCACCACCCTTGCTCACACCTTCTTTGTCTTACTTGGAATCCAGCTCTAAAGCCAGGTACAATCTATGTCTGTCTACTGACTATCACAAGTTAACCATGGCCATCATTCTCTTAACCACAAGGGGGAAGTGATATTGTTCCAGTTCGTTTCTTGACAGCACCCCATTGTTGGGTGGTTGGTTTTCGGATCGAGTAATTTATCATTGGAACTGGATACTGATTGTTTTGCAAACTGTAAGCTGCAGAGTAACTACAGAAGGATTAATCGAATGCACAATATTGGAAGCATTGTGTTGTGCCAAGGTTTATTTTGGTTTTATTGATTACTGAAAAGCGTTTGATTAGAGGTAGGTATTAGAGTTTGGGCTTTCATCCAGTACGCGCCTCATTCTCATGGGAGATGTGCAATTTACATTATCCAAATCATTCCCTTACAAACTAAAAACTTGCATCCAATTTCTGCTCTTCTTACATAGGTTTAGCAATTATCCCCAAATCAGGGCAAAGTGCTCTTTGCAAACTGTCTGTCACCACCGTCATATTCTCAAATGGGAACAGGTAACACTTGCTGGACCAATGCATACAGACTAAATTAATTGGTCATATTTATTTATGAGTACAATATTCACTTCCGTATTTATAAATATGATACACACACAAAATAAAAACAAATAGCAAGGATATAATGGCCGTATTTGCTGAGTACATACAGCCGATGGTCCAAAAACTAAAGCAGGCAAAGTTTGAAATCTTTTCTCAGCAAATCCTTCATAATGATAAACAAACACCTTGAGCATCTTATTTTCCTCTCAATCCCTGTTAAATGGCTGTCATTTCGCAAATCCCTGCCTCCCTCTCCTGAGAGTCCATGTCTGAATTACTCCCCTCAGGTTTCTGGCTCTGCCACAGAACTGTAATGTCTTCTAACAAAATCTGTCAGGATGCGATTTGTGTCTGTGACGAAGGTAAACCGTCCCTTCTGGTATTTCTCAACCTGTCCACAGCCTTTCACACAATGACCAGACCATCCTCCAGCCCTTCCCCGCTCTCGTCCAGCTTGGTGGGACAGTTCTAGAGTCGTAGGTGTGGAAAGCTCCTGAACTCTTTCTCACTGTGACCCCATGTAGGTGCTTGAAAGTCACCAAGATCCCATCCCACAAGAGCAACATGGAGCGATGGATGGGGAGATGTGAGGGTGGTCGGGGAATGGAGTGGGTGAGGGAGTGTTGGCCATCTGGGAGAGTGAGCGAGGGAGCACTTTTTAAACCCTGGTTAAAGTCAAAAAACACCCAATTTTGCACCAGGCGTTTCTGGGCAGGGTTCAGGCCGACAAATTTGGGCAGTTAGGATATTTTTAAAAAACTAAGCAGGACTTAAAGGGCCCTCACAGCTTAGATGGATCTCCATGGCAACCATTGCACCAGACGCCAAGATGTTGGCTAGGGGTCATGACCCACCATTTGGAAGCCATGCTGCATGGTGTGTGACAGAAGAGCTGCTACTTGCTTATCAAGTTGTTCTTGGAGTCATGGAGAGTCATAGAGTCATTCAGCATGGAAACAGACCCTTCAGTCCAACTAGTCCATGCCGAACATAATCCCAAACTAAACTAGCCTCATCTGCCTACTCCTGGCCCATATCCCTCCAAACCTTTCTTATTCATGTATCTATCCAAATGCCTTTTAAATGTTGTAGTTATACCCATATTCACCACTTTCTCAGGAAGTTCATTCCACATGCAAACCACCCTCTGTGTAAAAAAAATTGCCATGTATCTATCCAAATGCCTTTTAAATGTTGTAGTTATACCCATATCCACCACTTTCTCAGGAAGTTCATTCCACATGCAAACCACCCTCTGTGTAAAAAAAAATTGCCTGATGTCTTTTTAAAATCTCTGTAAAATCTCTGTCTTCTTACCTTAAAAATTGCCCCCTAGCCTTGAAATCCCCTATCTTAGGGAAAAGCCATCAACTATTAACTCTATCTAGATCCCTCAATATTTTATAAACTTCTATCAGATTCCCTCTCAAATTCCTCCGCTCCAGCTAAAAAAGTCCCAGTCTATCCAGCCTTTCTCTATAACTCAAATCTTCCATACCCGGCAACATCCAGGTAAATCTCTTCTGAACATTCTCCAGCTTTGTAATATCTTCCCTATCACTGGGCGACCAGAACTGGCCACAGTATTCCAGAAGAGGCCTCACCAATGTCCTGCACAACCTCAACATGACTTCCCTACTCCTGTACTCAAAGGACTGAGCAATGAAGGCATGTGTGCCAAACACCTTTTTAACCACCCCTGTCTATGTGTGACTCAAACTTCAAAGAATTATGTAGCTGTACCCCGAGTTCCCTCTGTTCTACAACACTACCCAAAGACCCACCATTAATTGCTTGTGAAGAAAGGGTTAAGTAAGTGGGAAACAGTTTGGGAGATAATAGGCAAGGTCTTTTCCCTAGGGTGGGGAGTCCAGAACTAGAGGGCATAGGTTTAGGGTGAGAGGGGAAAGATATAAAAGGGACCTAATAGAAACTTTTTCATGTCGTGTGTAATGCATGTGTGGTATGAGCTGCCAGAGGAGGCTGGTACAGTTACAACATTTAAAAGGCATCTGGATGGGTGTATGAATAGGAAGGGTTTGGAGGGATATGGACCAAGTGTTGGCAATTGGGACTAGATTAATCTAGGATATCTGGTCAGCAGGGATGAGTTGGAAGGGTCTGTATCCTTTCTGTACATCTCTCTGACTCTAAATGTCATGGAGGAAAATGTGAACTTGTCCACCTTGGCAGGGAGAATAGACCAGGCAGCACATCAGTTAAATAGAGAGAGATTGCAGAACTTTGCAGAGGTGCAGGAGGATCTGATGCATAAGTCCATTGCGGCAACTTTGTTGGGGTGGGCCCAGCGATGAGAGATGTGACTCTGATGTTGGTTAGTCTGGCATAGACAGCGGTAAGGAGTATCAGCCCAGCGGCAAAGATGGTGCCTGAGGATCGGCAACTTCTGTGTTGGTTGATGTAGATGGTGGAGTGATGGCAGTGAAGGCATCATTGATGGTGATGAGTTGGCTCAGGACTGAAGGACTGTCTTCAAGCTGTATTTTACCATTCCTCCATTTAATCCTTAAATTATTCAAAATGACGCCATATCACAGTGACAACTTTATTTTGTCGTACTTTTGGCAAAATACATGTGACCATAAAATCAAAATCTAAAGGTAAATGACAAAACGTTGGTCTGTAGGCACAGCATATGATTAGGAAGACAAATAGAATATTGATGTGTTTTGCAAAAGAAATGGACATCATGGAGAAATACTTTGCTCCGGTTTTACAATATATTGGGTGAAATCGAGTACAGGATTCCTTATTTCAGAAAGGTGCTAGAAACAGTTCAGAAATGGTTCATTCGACTGACAACTGGAATAGGGAGGTGAGTGGTGAGGTTATTTGGAAGGAGAGTTTCGACAGGCTGGGCCTATCTTATTTGAGTTCAGACAAATAGCAGACGGTCAGTGGAAGACTTGACAGTGCAGACACTGAAAGGGTGTTTCCCATTGTGCGAGAGCAATAATTTAAGGGCTTGCCAATTTCAAATAGAGGTGAGGAGAATTGCTTTCACTTCTCAGATGTCTGTGAGTGTTTGGAATTCTCTTCCCCAGGGGGAGATGGTGGAGAATCATTGAATATTTTTAAGCAGGGCAGAGGTAGATAAATTCTTTACCAGTGAGGTTATTGGGAGTAGATGGAAATCTGGAGGTGATACCACAGTTGGATCACCCACGGTCTTACTAAATCACCCACGGTCTTACTAAATCACCCACTGTCTTACTAAATTTATCGAATCCCTAGAGTATGGAAGCAAGCCATTTAGCCCATCTGACCTTCTGAAGAGCATCCTATCCAGACCCATTCCCCCTCCCCTATCTGTGTAGCCATGCATTCCCCTTGGCTAATCCACCTAGCCTGCACATCCCTGGAAATCATTTTCAAACCCACAATCACATACCGGAATTGAGATCAAGTACAGGCAATTTAGCGTGGCCAATCCACCTAACCTGCACATCTTTGCCAACAAAAACAGAAGCTAGTGGAAAAGCTCAGCAGGTCCTGGAAGAGAAATCAGAGTTTTAAGTCCAGTGACCCTTCCACCCAAAGCTGGGCATCTTTGGACTGTGAGAGGAGACGCACACAGACATGGGGAGAATGCGCAAACTCCACAGAGACAGCGTCACCCAAGGGTGGGATCGAACCCAGGCCCTGTGAGGCAGCAGTGTTAACCACTGAGCCACAACGCCACCCACTGTGAAGCAACTGAAAGGGGCTAAAAGGCCTATACTTGTTCCCAATTCCTGTACGTGATTGTGGGTTTGAAAGTGATTTGTTTTGGCGTTCCCTTCAGCACAGGTCCCTTGGTCAATGTGGAATAACTGGGAAGAGAGGCTGAGCCATCTGTGAACAAATAGTCAGTGTCCATGGGGAAAACGTAAAGAGGGATGATAGGTGGTAAATTGAATTACAGGCCCCAGACCTGAGGTAATGCTGAATGGTTCTGAGAAGCGCAGCAGCCAGTTCCCAACATCTGTCCATGTACATTTCCACACACTTCCTTTTCATGAATACAGCATGTAATGAATTTGATCTCCAGTATAAAGCCCCGAACCGTTTAGCCAGGGTTGAGACTTTGATCAATGCCCTCCCAATGTGCTAAGTCTTTGTCCATTATGATCAGCAACGCTAATTTAGAGTCTCCTGTTCTCAAGGTTTATAATAGCCCAGGACCTGTTTACACTGCACAGCTGAGTAACATCTGAAAGATGAAAAGTATTCTGATGCTTCATCTGCACTTGTTTTTGGTGAATTTAATATGCCTTTACCATCGCTGAAGCTGCTCAGAAATAAAAGATACTTTGGGTAAAATACTTCAGTATCTCTCCACCCGGTTAATATTGCTTCCACCTTGGGGCTACCACATTGTCTTCAGTAGGGACTGTGATGTCGTGAAGGGCCAATTTAATGGTTATGTGGAGTACATCGCTGTTTGGGTTAACGTAGGCATTAGTTGCTCTAGATTTGCATTCAGATGTTAATGTGATGGGAAGGGCTTTGGTGTTGGGCATGCCCCATTTGGCTCCCCAAACTCCCCCTTTGCTCATAGACCATTGACTTCCAGCCCATCAATGCCTCAATTTTTGATGTTCTCACATTTATGTTCAGGCCTGGCGTGAGACTTTGATCAATGCCCTCCCAATGTGCTAAGTCTTGTCCATTATGATCAGCAACGCTAATTTAGAGTCTCCTGTTCTCAAGGTTTATAATAGCCCAGGACCTGTTTACACTGCACAGCTGAGTAACATCTGAAAGATGAAAAGTATTCTGATGCTTCATCTGCACTTGTTTTTGGTGAATTTAATATGCCTTTACCATCGCTGAAGCTGCTCAGAAGTAAAAGATACTTTGGGTAAAATACTTCAGTATCTCTCCACTCAGTTAATATTGCTTCCACCTTGGGGCTGCCACATTGTCTTCAGTAGGGACTGTGATGTCGTGAAGGGCCAATTTAATGGTTATGTGGAGTACATCGCTGTTTGGGTTAACATAGGCATTAGTTGCCCTACATTTGCATTCAGATGTTAATGTGATGGGAAGGGCTTTGGTGTTGTGCATGCCCCATTTGGCTCCCCAAACTCCCCCTTTGCTCATAGACCATTGACGTCCAGCCCATCAATGCCTCAATTTTTGATGTTCTCACATTTATGTTCAGGCCTGGCGTGAGCTTGGCCCCTGTATTCCCCTGCAGCTAAACATCTTCAGATCTCCCTGGCTGTCCAACACTGGTCTCTTGTGCATCCTCCATTCCTTCACCTCACCTTCGATCACCATCCTTTCAGCTGCTGTGGCTCTAAGTCTGGAATTTCCAGTGTGAAACCTCTCTACCTTTCCACCAGTCTCTTCCCCTTAGATCTTCGGTCAAAACTACCTTTTTGACCAAGTTTTTTCATCATCTGCCCACATGTTTTCTTCTTTGGATTGCTGTTGGCTTTTGCCACATTCAACAAAACACCTACCATTTGGCTAGCTGACCAGGTAGAATTGCAGCAACATTGAGATGATGTTAAGTGTCGCAAGTGCAAAATCTCATCCCCTGGCCTCGTTGGGTAATGCGTGGTTCATTTCCACTTTCAACAGTGGGGAAAGAGGGCATTATGTGGGGGTGGATGGTGGGAGTGAGAATGTCACTGGGTTAGTAATCCAGTGGCACAGGCTATTACTGTGGGGTCATGGGTTCAAACCCCACCACAGCAACTAGTGAAGCTTAAATTCAATTAAACAATTATTGAATCCCTATAGCATGGGCCAGGCCATTCAAGTCCACACCGACCCTCTGAAGAGGCTCATCCTTTCCTGTGGCAAATCCACCTAACCTGCACACATTTAAATTGTGAGAGGGAACTAGGGCACCCAGAGGAAACCCACGCAGACACAGGGAGAATGTGCAAACTCCACACAGACAGTCGCCCGAGGCGGGAATCGAACCTGGGTCCCTGGTGTTGTGAGGCAGCGGTGCTAACCACTGAGCCACCATGCTGCCCAAGATGGCAGTGATTGTGACTAAGACCCCATCGTCAATTATTATATCAACAATGTATTGGTTAACTAATACCCTTTAGAGAAGGAAATCTGCCATCCTTACCTACCTGAGCGGCACAGTGGCTCAGTGGTTAGCACTGCTGCCTCACAGCACCAGGGAGCTGGGTTCGATTCCAGCCTCGGGCGACTGTCTGTGTGACGTTCGCACATTCTCCCCGTGTCTGCGTGGGTTTCCTCCCACAATCCAAAGATGTGCAGGCCAGGTGAATTGGCCATGCTTAAATTGTCCATAATGTTAGATGACATTAGTCAGAGGGAAATGGGTCTGGGTGGGTTACTCTTCAGCGGATTGGGCTGAAAAACCTGTTTCCACACTGTAGGGAATCTAATCTGGCCTACATCTGACTGCAGACCCACCGCAACATGTGTTTAACTGCGTTCAAGGGCAACAAGTGCTGGTCTTGTGTCAGTGATAGCCACATCCTGTGAACGAGTAAAAAGAAAACTAGTTGATCAGTCGGTCACTGTAATCTACTCAAGTTGATGGACAGAAAGATCAAGGAGGGTCGGTGATGGCTGTCTCCTGTACTAGTCTTCCACCAACACCAGAATTAAAATAGACTCAAGTCAAACAGATAAAGAAGCAGGAAACGTTCGAACTGTCCTTGCAAGAGAAAGGGTGGAGAGGTCACCTAATGGAGAATTACAGCACGAGGAGAGGTTTGGATGGCATAGACAGTGAAAATCGATTTCTTCTGGTGAGTGGCTAGTCAACGGTACTCTCATAACTGTAAATGTGGATCAGTAAAGTTTAGGCATTTCATAGATAGCAGTCTTTTGAAAGTCATTGAAACGAGTCGAATCCAACAACACGATAATCCCTGAAGAAGAGCCGAAACATTAACTCTGATTCCTCTCTGCTGTTGTTGGCAGAGCTGCTGAGCTTTTCTGACAATTCCTGGCTTTGTTTCTGATTTCCAGCGTCCGCAGTCCTTTCGTTTTTTTTTTTAACACAACCGTCTCGTCGTGAATTGGGAACGCGCTGAAAATGGGGCTTGATTCACAAACCCCCCTTGGGAGCACCCACAAAGATTCGGCTCAGCCTGAATGAAAATCAGGAGAACTGCGCACGTTGTAAATCAGAAACAAAGACAGAAATTGCTGAAAAAGCTCAGCAGGTCTGTGAAGAGAAATCAGTGTTAATGAGTTTATTAGAGAAATGTTCATTCTGATTTCTCTCCACAGATGCGGCCAGACCTACTGAGCGTTTCCAGCAATTTGTGTTCCTGTTGTGTTCATGTTTGCCACGCTGACTTATCTCCTTTTGTGTGCTGAGGCTTTAAGCCCTTAATTGTCTTTCCGTCAGCTCTTCCATTCCACTCCTCATACCTTTAAACCCAATCACATATTTTCCCACTGATGTTGTGAAATGTGTATTTTCTCTTTCCCCTTTGCGGAAGAGACGATCAGATGCTGGATATATTTGGAGCTGTGTGTTTTGCGTTGCGTTTCCTGCCCTACTCCTTGCCTTCGTGTGCTTGCTTCGGCTTGGCACTTCAGCACAGCTGCCACCATCTTACAAGTGCTATATAAGTGCCTGTTGTGTGCAAAAGAATGTGACGTACCAACAGTGGTAACATCCGACGCTGAGAATTAGCTGCAGTGTAAAATTGTGCACAATTTTAACAGCAAAAAACAAGCCACATGAGCCTCCTCCTGAGATCTCAGCTTATCAAGATTCTTTCAACTCTTTCTCCCTCAAGTAATTATCCAGATTCCCCTTATATGAGTAAGAAATTCTACATTCTAATCACTCTCTGGGAAAAGTTTTTTTTTACTAAGTTACTTACTGGATTTGTTAGTAACTACCTTGCATTCAAGGCAGTTACTAACAAATGGAGGGCATGTCTTATAATGAAAGGTTGAGGGATCTAGGGCTTTTCTCATTGAAGCGAAGAAGGATGAGAGGTGTACATGATGTTGAGAGGCATAGATAGTGACTTTTCCCCAGGGTGGAAATGTCTATCATGAGAGGGCATAATTTGAAGATGATTGGAGGAAGGTTTTGGGGAGATTAGATTCCCTACAGTGCGGAAATGGGACCTTCAGCCCAACAAGTCCACACCGACCCTCCGAAGAGTAACCCACCCAGTCCCATTTACCTCTGGCTAATGCACCAAACACTATGGGCAATTTAGCATGGCCAATTCACCTGACCTGCTCATGTTTGGACTGTGGGAGGAAACCGGAGCACCCGGAGGAAACCCACACAGACAGTCACCCAAGGCTGGAATTGAGCCCGGGTCCCTGGTGCTATGAGGCAGCACTGCTAGCCACTGAGCCACCATGCCAGAGGTATGTTCTTTACACAGAGCGTGGTGGGTGCATGGAATGCACTGCCAGCAGTGGTAGTAGAGGCAGATACATTAGGAACATTTAAGCGACTCCAGATAGGCACATGGAAGACAGTAAAGTGAAGGGTATGTGGGTTAGTCTGATCTTAGAGTAGGATAAAAGGCCAGCTCAACATCGAGGGCCAAAGGGCCTGTACTGTGCTATGTTATATTCATGAGGCCTTGTATTGGTCTCAGCCATAAGCAAAAAGGTTTTCTCGATATCTGTGCCATCAATCCTGCCATCAATTTTCAGACATTTATAAGGCGACCTTCTATCCTTCTCCTTACTATATCAAATGGCCACTGTAATCTAGACAGTTCTCCTTGGCCTGGAAGATGATGAATGGTTGGAAGGCAATAGGTTTGAAGATATCCACATTAGGAAGTCAGTTTAGTAATTCACATAGTATAGAATTTTCCCCTCAGGCTCAAACGGGGGTCAGAAACAAACAATGTTGACAATTAGTCACTCAGTATGATTTTCTCTGGAACAGCCGATTAACAGTAAGAAAGTGGTCTGCCCTGTCAGTATTAGAAATGAAGATCTTTCTAAACATTGACTAGAACAGTTCTAGACTTACTTCAGAGAAATTATGTTCCTTGGACTTTGTATTTCCAGGATTGCAATCTAAAGGCATTGTCATAACAGCGCTGAACAGGGTGTTCAGAAAATATTTTAAACATCTGTTATTTTTCAGCTTTCACAGAGAGGTGGGTACCACAGGGGCTAGAGTCCACTATTTCCCTCTCCAAATCTATTTTAATTTAAACCCCTCCCTCTTTCCTGACCTTGATTCTTTAGGGTGGTCTGCTGGTGTAGCACCCAGAGAGGACCTTCCTGTCGCGCACGCGTGTGTGTGTGTGAGCGTATGTCTGTGTGTGTCTGTGTGAGTGTGTGTGTGAGAGTGTGTATGTGTGTATCTATGTGTGTATGTGTGTGTCTGTGTGTGTGTNGAGCATGTGTGTGTCTGTGTGTGCATGTTTGTGAGTGAGTGTGTGAGTGAGAGTGTGTGTGTGTCTGTGTGTGCATGTTTGTGAGTGAGTGTGTGAGTGAGAGTGTGTATGTTTGTGTGTGTGTGATGACATGTGTCTTGTAGACAGTGGCTACTTCAGCATGCCCTAATAGGCCCATAACCGGCTTCCTGCTGCCAGTGGGTGGATGGCCATGCTGGCCTCACCCAGTCTCTGGGAAAATGGCCAAGGGGGCGCCCTGGAGCTGGTAAACTGGGATTCAGGCTGCCGCCATTCCTTGACCTGACAGGGCCTGACATCCAGCCTGTCCCCTGTTATTCAGGGGCATGTGTGCTCTACTGAGATAGTTCTCTCACCCACTCTGTCTGGAGGGCTCCAAATGCACATTTAATAAGGCTTGATGGAGTGACAGGCTTTTTATATTCTTCTCTTCTACCTAACACATTCAGTGAGCTGCAAACAGGATCCAATGCCTGGCAATGACCCAGAAATACTCCCTCCCTAAAAAAAGACGTAAATCAACAATAGCACCTGTGCATTAAATAACAGGATTGAAGTCTTATAAAACATTTTGCAGTCTCCAAGTACTGTAGACAAAGCAAATGTTGCTAATGCTGCTCTACCATATTTCAATACCCGTGCACAAGATTAATTATTTTTTGAATCAGTGACCTATGTGTTTGTCACCTTGTCAGGAATGTCTCCATAAGTAGCTGAGACTATCTTGTTTTTTTTTATCCCCCTTTGCTCGCCTTGTTGCTGACGGTCGGAGGAGAGGACACAGTGGACAATTGGCCTCTCTTACCAATGATTCCACGGGCTGTTTAACATCCACCTGAACCACTGAAGCAGGCAGATGGGACCCAGGTTGAGCACCTCACCGGAGGATGGCTCCTTTCTGTAGTGCGGCACACCACTCCTTCCCCTTTGCCAGCTGCGCTGCCATTTCAGAAGGGCAGTGATATGTCACCCTCCTTCAGTGGTGGCACCCCCACACTGCCAGCTGTGTTTTTCCTGCTCAAATGGGCATGCGATTCTTTGTGTTTCTCACAGGGTAAGAGCTCAAGGGCTGGCTGCACTGTAAAGCTATCCTTGAGAAACACTCTGGCTCATCCAACAGTAGCCAGCTGATCCCTCCAACTCCCTCCACACTTGCAATAGCACTCACTGAGTGCTGCCAGCCATTTTGACTCTTGGTTCCTTTTGGAAAGAATTGAACAGGCTTTGAAAATAATGAATACTGTTTGAAAAGATTCGTGTGGGCTTTCAGAGAAACCAAAGCACCCTTGGGTGAATAACAAAGGTCACTGGTGGGCAGCACGGTGGCTCAGTGGTTAGCCTCACAGTGCTGCCTCACAGTGCCAGGCACCCACAGGTTCGATTCCACCGTCAGGTGACTGTCTGTGTGGAACTTGCACGTTGTCTGCATGGGTTTCCTCCAGATGCTCCGGTTTCCTCCCACTGTCACAAAGATGTGCGGGTTGGAGGTGTAGTGGACAGCGAAGAGGGTTACCTCAGATTACAGCAGGATCTGGACCAGATGGGCCAATGGGCTGAGAAGTGGCAGATGGAGTTTAATTCAGATAAATGCGAGGTGCTGCATTTTGGGAAAGCAAATCTTCGCAGGACTTATACACTTAATGGTAAGGTCCTAGGGAGTGTTGCTGAACAAGA
>NC_057727.1:67519761-67547288 GCF_004010195.1 Chiloscyllium plagiosum | reverse complement strand
AATGGATAGGATAAATAGACAAAGTCTTTTCCCTGGGGTCAGGGAGTCCAGAACTAGAGGGCATAGGTTTAGGGTGAGAGGGGAAAGATATAAAAGAGACCTAAGGGGCAACTTTTTCACGCAGAGGGTGGTACGTGTATGGAATGAGCTGCCAGAGGAAGTATTGGAGGCTGGTACAATTGCAACATTTAAGAGGCGTTTGGATGGGTATATAAATAGGAAGGGTTTGGAGGGATATGGGCCGGGTGCTGGCAGGTGGGACGAGATTGGGTTGGAATAACTGGTTGGCATGGACAGGTTGGGCCGAAGGGTCTGTTTCCATGCTGTACATCTCTATGACTCTATGACTCTATGACTTTATGAGGTTAGGTGGAATGGCCATGCTAAATTACCCATAGCGACCAGGGATGTGCTGGCTAGGTGGATTTAGCCATGGGAAAGGCAGGGTTACAGGGATAGAGGAGTGGTCTTTGGAAGGGCAGTGTGTACTTGATGAGCCGAATGGCCTACTCCACGCTGTCAGGATTCTATGGTGGAATTGCCTGCCTTGTGTAATCACAAAATCCAACCCACCCTTGTCATTTTAAAACAAGGATCTCGCAGAAGGTTCAGGTTCAAGTCCAGAAGTGTGTCACAACATTTCTGAATTATCCATTACATCCAGAGAGAGGTGGGGAGACTGGTTTTCATTTCCAGGACATTTTCTAGAATTAAAACAATAAAAACTCTGCCGCAGGTGTGTCCTTTGTTCAGTGCGAAATATTTGGGATATTCCTTCAAACCACAACTGGATCATTCCAGTCACCGTCTGTGTGAGACTCACGTTAGAGCTTTGAGAATACTGATGTTTTTGGGCTAGTAACTCAGGGGTTGGAAGATTTACCTTCACTC
The DNA here is from genome assembly GCF_004010195.1 of Chiloscyllium plagiosum. Lineage (NCBI taxonomy): Eukaryota > Metazoa > Chordata > Chondrichthyes > Orectolobiformes > Hemiscylliidae > Chiloscyllium > Chiloscyllium plagiosum. The sequence goes on along the minus strand of NC_057727.1, from coordinate 67,546,397 downwards.
CCCTCTCTGCTCTGTTGGCAGCAATCCTGCAACTGAGCCAGAAAGGTGTGCATTCACCTTTCAATCCAGGGCGTTTTCAAGCATTCGTTCACGGGATGTGAGTGTTGCAGGCTACGCTAACATTACTGGCCATCCCTATTACCAACGAGAGGGTGGCACTGAACTGTTCACTTCAATTGCTGCAATCCACATGCTAGAGGTTCTCTCACTGTGCTGTTACAAAGGGATTTCCAGGGTCAGACATTGATACAGTTCCAAAGCTGAGTGATGTGTCACTTGCAAGGGGAATGGTGCCCCCTCCCATACAACTCTTGCCCTTCTCGATGGTAACGTTTACAGGGCTGGAAGGCGCAGAGTTACTGCAGTGCATGCTGTAGGTGGTCCATACTGTTACCACTGCGCAGGAACTGAGTGTAAAATCTAACCTGATGCTTTCGTACGGTAATGGGGGAGTGCTGCAAAGTATTTCGCAGCAGTTGATTGAAGAGGCACCTTTCTGGTGATTTGGGAGATGTTTGCTCTTGATCCATAACCACCAAAACAGAGGAACTGTGTACTGTTCAAGTATGTGAGAGCTTACTATGTACATATCGATCACAAATTTTTTAACGTAACAACAGTGCCACAATTCATAGTGCCGTCGCTGGTGGTGAAGCACTGTGGGATGCTGTAAAGGTGCTGTAATGATGAATGAAAATTCCTCACTGAAGATGGGAAATAGATTCCCAGGAAAGTCAGTTCTGCTTCCATCCAGTAAATCTAGGTTGTTACGTATGTTCACTGTCCGTTACTTTTACAGCTCAGTCTGAAGTATTTGATTTTCAATGCATCTTCTTTTTATATTTTAGCTGCCTGTCAAAGCTCAGTGAGGTCACCTTCTCCTAAACACTTCTAACAGAGGCTGTAAAGTACAAATCCCTCCATCTGTTATCTTAAACCCATTTCCCCGACACTAGGGACAGTCACAATCTTGAAATATCCCCCAGTGCCTGACTGTCTTCGGTAACCTTTCCCATCTCGAAGGCCAAGAGCTGACAGATTCATGGGAACGGCAGCAGGGTTTCCTCCTGTAAGTCATGTCGGAACTCCGTCACCATTCCTTCACTGTCCCAGGTCGAAGTCCCCTACAACCCCTGCCCTCCCAGCGCTGTGGACGTCCTCACACACCCAGAATTGCTGCAGTTCGAGATGTCAGCAAATCTCTGTGAATGACATTTGGAGAAACCTTCCAAACTCAAACTGACAGCTGGAGTCTGGGAAAGGAAACCTTGTAGAGCAATATCGCAGTGGTGGTGTGACGTTCAGCTTATTTGATGCTGGGTGAATGGTTCCTGTGGGAGGCGGAAGGGAGAGATTTTGTCTGACATATTACTCCTGGCTAGTTGTAGCATTGGGCATGTGCTGAAGGACTGACCCTTCAGAATCTGGCGGAACACACATTTCCATGATGTCTGTAATTGATCCATCAAATGCTTAATGCTGCCATTGGGAGCAGGGTATGAGGGCAAAATTGGATATGAAGGTCATAGTTCAAGGTCTACCATACTTGTTTAGATTGAGGTAGGCCATAGAAAACCTGGTGTGTGCATCCAGTCTGAATGATTGTGTGATTGTCTAAATATCTCCAGTGTTGTCTCTCAGTCCTCCATGTTGCCTGTAGCCTCTGGAGGGGGACCTGGTGGCATTGTTTGCAGATGATAATGTTCCGCTGATTTAATGACACAGAACACTCAAGGCAGCCCATTCCCAAACCATTGTTACCTTGGAGATTCTGCTGAGTGAGGTGCACTCCACAGGAATTAGATTAGATTCCTGACAGTATGGAAACAGGCCCTTCGGCCCCAACATGTCCACACCGACCCTCCGAAGAGTAGCCCACCCAGACCCATTCCCCCACCCTATATTTACCCATGACTGATGAACCTAACACTATGGCCAATTCACCTAACCTGCATACCTTTAGAATGTGAGATGAAACCGGAGCACCCACACAGACACGGGGAGAAGGTGCAAACTCCACACAGACAGTCGCCTGAGGCTGGAATCAAACCCAAGTCCCTGGAGCTGTGAGGCTGCAGTGCTAACCACTGAGCCACCGTGCCGCCCAATGTCATCCTTCCCAGGAAAGGCAGGAAGCCCTCACACCCAATCCCGAAGAGGGACTGTGAGCCTGTCACCAGGGCGGTGATAATACCAGGAAAGGTAGCAGTGCCAGAAGATGTATTGTTACCTCCCCCGTGTGGTCCAGTTCAGTGATCACATCCTGCTGTTGCGTCTCTTGCCTATAACTGTGCCAATATCTCGTGTTGCTCAATGTGACACGTTCTTCTTGGCACTCAGAACTCATGCCTATTATTCAAATACTGCACCCTGCCACCAGCCACTGCCTCCTCAGATGCCCAGGTATTCATCTATAATAAGCACATTGCCCATATGCCCAACCTCTGCTCTTTCTCCCCTGTTGTATCATGGAGGGAATACTATTTTGAGGGATACTAGGGAATCAGAGTAGGGGCTTCTAGACTCCAGTCATTGTGGATCCTGCAGCTATCACAGCCCATGATGCCTGGAATCACACAGGCATTTCAGGATGCTAGTAAGTGACTGCCTTGTGCCCATTCTTGTAATGATTAGATGATTCGATTCCCTACAGTGTGGAAACAGGCCCTTTTGCCCAACCAGTCCACACCGACCCTCTGCAGCGTAATCCACCCAGGTTAGCACTGCTGCCTCACAGCGCCAGGGACTCGGGTTCAATTCCCGCCTCAGGCAACTGTCTGTGTGGAGTGTGCACATTCTCCCCGTGTCTGCGTGGGTTTCCTCCAGGTGCTCCGGTTTCCTCCCACAGTCCAAAGATGTGCGGGTCAGGTAAATTGGCCATGGTAAATTGCCCGTAGTGTTAGGTGCATTAGTCAGAGGGAGATGGGTCTGGGTGGGTTACTCTTCGGAGGGTCACCGTGGACTGGTTGGGCTGAAGGGCCTGTTTCCACACTGTAGGGAATCTAAATCTAAATCATTTCCCTCTGACTAATGTACCGAACACTATGGGCAAGTTAGCATGGCTAATTCACCTGATCTGCACATCTTTGGACTGTGGGAGGAAACCGGAGCACCCAAAGGAAACCCACGCAGACACGGGGAGAATGTGCAAACTCCACACAGACAGCCGCCCGAGGCTGGAATCAAACCTGGGACCCTGGTGCTGTGAGGCTGCAGTGCTAACCACTGAGCCACCTTGCTGCCCATGTCTGATCTTTACTACTAATGTTTATATTGGTGGGCTGCACCTGAGTAGTCCAAGTTACCAATTCTGGCATTGCCCATTCCACTGTGTAATGCCAGGAGAGTGTCTATTCAAAATGTCTCGATGCATGAGGGAGATACAGTTCCGGGTGCTGTTCCCAGTATTGCACCAGCCACGCAGGAAGCAGCCGGAGGTGTATTCGTTACGCAAACCCAATTTCGCTCCTGGGTTTCTGATTCCCTAATATTGATATTTCTCAACTTAATGGGCAAGAGTGTTCTGCAAGGTGGTGACAGGGTGGTGCGGTTGCTAAATGCCAATCCGTGAGTTGTTGGTCTAAAGAAAAGGATATGCAGAGCTGCTTTGAAGTGCTTACTTAGAAAGGCTGGGATCTGTTGAGAAATAGACTTGACTGACCCTGTACGAACTGTCAGCTCTGCACTCAGCAGTGATCAGCATTAATACTGGGGAGCCCAGCCAAACATACAGCATGACCTTGCAGCTAAGTGTCCTTAAGTTGGGAAATAGGAGACCCATTGTATGTATCGATGTGTGCTTTCTGTTCTTGTGGCCCTTGTTCTGCTCCCTCTACCTTTTTAGGGTGAATTTGGTTACCTCGTGGTTCAAGATTCTCTCTTTGACGAGATCCCTCGACCAGTTAGAAACCCTCCCTCCATACAGAAGATGGGGATCCAGTAATCTTAGAGGCTAGGTTTGGGGAGTTGGTGATGTTACTGGGTTAATAATCCAGAGATCATTTTAAATTCAGAGTCAAATTTGTTCTCCAGCAGCTGCAGTCATCACTTTCAATTCATTCATGCAATGAGGCCAGGCCAGCATTTATTGTCCATCCCTAATTGCCCAGAGGGCAGCTGAGTCAACCAGACGGGGAAGAACAGTAGTTGAGAGTGTGGTGCTGGAAAAGCACAGCAGGTCAGGCAGCATCTGAGGAGCAGGAACATCGACGTTTCAGGCATAAACCCTTCATCAGGAATGAGGCTTGTGGGTCGGGGCTGAGAGACAAACGGGAGCTGGGTGGGGTTGGGGGGAAGGTAGCTCAGCAAACAATAGGTGGGTGAAGGTGATAGGTCAGAGGGAGGAGTAAGGGGCCGGTTCGGACGGTGGTGCCAAGTTGGAGACTTGGGACTGGGATAACGTTGGTGGGGGGGGACGGTAATGACAAAGCTGTTGAAATCCACACTTATCCCATGTGGTTGCAGGGTCCCAAGGAGGAATATGAGGTGTTCCTCCTCCAGGCGTCGGGTGGTAACTGTGGACCTGGGCTTAGAGATAAATGGGTAAGAAAGGAGTCTCCTTCCCTAAGATGCATTAGTGAACCAGATGATTTTTTCTTCCAACAAACAGCATTGGGCTCATGATTATCATTAGACTCTGAGTTCCAGATTTCTTATTGAATTCAATTTCCTCCATCAGCCATGGCTGGATTCAAACCCAGGCCCCCAGAACATTGCCTGGGTAAATGGATTAACTGCCAAACAATAATACCACTTGGCATTTTTTTAGATTACTTACAGTGTGGAAACAGGCCCTCCGGCCCAACAAGTCCACACCAACCTGCCCATACCCCTACATTTACCCCTTCACCTAACACTACAGGCAATTTAGCATGGCCAATTCACCTGACCTGCACATCTTTGTGACTGTGGGAGGAAATAGGAACAAACCCAGACAGACACGGGGAGAATGTGCAAACTCCACACAGTCAGTCGCCTGAACCCAGGTCTCTGGCGCTGTGAGGCAGCAGTGCTAACCACTGTGCCACCGTGCTGTCAGGGCTAATGCATTGGCAAAACAGGTACAAATCCCATCATAGCAGCTGGTGGGATTAAAACTCAAGTAATTCAACTCTGGAATATAAGACTGGCCTTAGCTATGGTGGCCAGGGGAACAATCGTCGATTGTTTATAAAATCCCATCTCGAGGAAGAATAAAGAAAAAAACATGAAGTGATTTACTCTGTGCCCTTGGTCATGGCAACTGGGTTTTGGCCATTTCCATCAGCAACATTAACAACGACAATTTATATATATTACCTTTTGAAGGTAATAAAAGTATGCTTCGCAGGATCATTTAACGTGTCGTCAGACAGAGTAACATAAGAAAGTGAAGGTAAAGTTGCTACTGTCTACCAGACCATAGGGGTGATCGCTTATTAGAGAGAGATAACAATTGGTGGTTTAACCTGAGGGTCACCACACCTCAGGCAGGAGGAGAGGTTGACAAGGAGATTCCTTCATGATAACCTCAGCCACACCATTGGCGTGAACTCTGTATCACAAACCAGCCGTCAAGCCATCTGAGCTAAGTGTGAAGGCAGATGGTGCAAAGCTTGGTCAAAGTTAAAGCTTTAAGGAGTTTCTTAATGAAGGAAGTGAGGTAGATTAGAGCAGCGAGGGAATTCACTGAGTTACACCACCTAGTTTGTAAAACCCAGTTAGAGAATCCTCGAATCCACACTGCTTATTCATAAGAAGAAGACCATGTTGTGTAATGTTTATGTGTATACAGGAGGGGAAACACTGGAATCGCACTTCCTTGAGTCCAGAAATTAAAGGGAACCAGGAGCTGTAGGGAGAGGCTGAACAGGCTGGGGCTGTTTTCCCTGGAGCGTCGGAGGCTGAGGGGTGACCATTACATTGAATTGAATTGAATTTGTCGTCTCGTGTACTGAGGCACAGTAAAAAGCTTTGTCTTGCAAGCAATACAGGCAGATCACAGAGTTAAGTAGCTTAGATAAGTAAATAATAGGTAAACAGCGGCAAAAACAAAGACTAAAGGCAAATGTGAAGACTTTGTGAGTCCATTCAGTATTCTAACAACAGTTGCGAAACCAGCTTTTCATGTGTTCAGGTTTCTGTACCTTCTCCCCTATGGTAGAAAAACATTCACAGGGTGGGATGGATCTTTGAGAAGGCTGGCGGCCTTTCCTTGACAGCGGGCCTGGTAGATGGATTCTATAGGTGGGAGGTTGGCCTTTGTGATTGTCTGGGCTGAGTTCACCACTCTCTGTAACCGTCTCCGATCTTGAATTGTACAGTTGCCTGCATTGAGAGCTAGGTTGTTCTCGGTGAACCATTTTTCCAGGTCTTCCACCTCTCGTCTGTAATCTGATATTCGACCGACTATGGTGGTGTCATCAGCGACCTTGTAAATGGCATTAGTCTGGTATTTTGGAACATAGTCATGGGTATACAGTGAGTACAGTAAGGGGCTGAGTACTGGGGCGCTCCAGTGTTGAGTGTTAGTGAGGATGAAATATTGTTCCATTATGTACACAGCAGTTAGTATAGCAACGGTAAATTCCTGTGGTAAATAGAAGGGGTGGCATTTGATGGTGAGGAATTCAAGGTTTGAGGAGCAATGGCTGCCCAGGGTTGCAATGTCCATGCACCACAAGTTGTTAAAAAGCAAAGCCCTCCACCCTTTGTCTCACCCGAGAACGCTGTGGGGTCCATACGATGGATAGAAAAACCATCAGCCTGAAGTGCGCAGTTGGGAATGGATGGGTTGAGCCAGGTTCCTGTGAAGCAGAGTGCGCAGCAGTCCTGCAGCTCACGCTGGAAGCTGAGCCGCGATCTGAGTTCATCCATCTTGTTCTCCAGATGTTTATAAAATTGTGAGGGGCATGGATAGGATAAATAGACCAGGTCTTTTCCCTGGGGTGGGGGAGTCCAGAACTAGAGGCATAGGTTTACGGTGAGAGGGGAAAGATATAAAAGAGACCTAAGGGGCAACCTTTTCACCAGAGGGTGGTACGGGTATGGAATGAGGATGTGGTGGAGGCTGGTATAATTGCAACATTTAAGAGGCATTTGGGTGGGTATATGAATAGGAAGGGTTTGGAGGGATATGGGCCGGGTAATGGCAGGTGGTATAGATTGGGTTGGGATATCTGGTCGGCGTGGACAGGATGGACCGAAGGGTCTGTTTCCGTGCTGTACATCTCTATGATTCAGTGAGTCTAAGTGGAAATGGTTAAAGAAATTAGTACAAATGAAGAAAGCAGCAACAGAACACTTGATTGCTTGAGAGAGGCAAAGGAAGATTGGAGATAGTGTGTGGGACGAGATAAAAGGTTTAAAGGTCTGAAGAGAAGGAGCTATTGGTAATTTCAGAGAGCATGAGGCCACTGTGGGCTAGTTGTACAACATTGAGTTGAAAGGGGGCTGAGATCATTTGAAATGGGCCTGAAGCCAGGGTAAGGGATCGGGAACTAATCCGGGATGATGGCCTCCAGCAGGAATCTGGAGGAGCTGGTGGTACAGAAACCGAGGAAGAAAGAAAGTGAATTGTAGCCTTCAGAGTGGGCTGCTTAATGACTGTGATGTACCTGTCGGATCCAGGAGATGAGTGAGTTCACTTCGCAGGTCACTGCGCTATGTCCTGGGGCAGCCAGTGACGTTTATGGCAAACTTGCTTGGATTTTTTTTGTATTACTCAAGCTCAGGGAAGATTTAATGAGGACAAAGGTCATTCAATGCTTCAGACTAATCCTTGGGGCAACCCTAATGCTATGACATTATCAAAGCGTTGGGAAGGCCTATTACTCTAGATATGTTTCTCCTTAGCTGTTTTTGCTGTTGTGAATTTTATGCATGTTTTCCAAGTGGTTCTTGGTTAGTCAGTGGTTAGCACTGCTGCTTCACAGCACCAGAGTCCCGGGTTTGATTCCAGCCTCAGGCGACTGTCTGTGTGGAGTTTGCACATTCTCCCCGTGCCTGCGTGGGTTTCATCTGGTGCTCTGGTTTCCTCCCACAATCCAGAGATGTGCAGGTCAGGTGAATTGGCCAGGCTAAATTACCCATAATGTCCAGGGGTGTGTAGACCAGGTGAATTAGCCATCAGAAATGCAGGGTTATGGGATGGGGGGGGAGTGGGTCTGGGTGAGATGCTCTTCAGTGGGTTAGTGCAGACTTGATGGACTGAATGGTCTGCATTCTTTGGTGCTGGGAAATGGATAACTTTCCATTTCAAGATCCAGTTGTTCCCAAATTAGGTGCAGTCGAGTTTGATGCAGAGCTAAGCTCTGTTCCACTGTGTGCATGTTTATGCATAAGGTTCAACACATTGAGTGCTGAACTCGGAGTCTTTTGGTTCTTAAAACTATCACGGTAGCCACACCTACAAGCTGCTCCTGGGGGTCTCCAGGAATGAAAGTCAATTTTCCTGCAGTGAACCACTTGGCAGAGAAAAAAAATTCTGCGGCTTTTGGAAGAAAATGCAGTGTATTTTCTTTGACCATTTTTATCCATTTGTTTCCAAAGCATCAGGAAAAGAGAGAAAAGTCTGATGGAGTAAGGAGGGTGCATAGAAGCTGGGCATTATGAGAGTGAATCCTCCTCAGAGTTATAAACCCTTAAAAAACACATAGAGAGGAGCGTAATTTGGACTGGCATCATGAGATGGTGAGGAGCTGAGGGCTGCAGATGCTGGAGATCAGAGTCGAGAGTGTGGTGCTGGAAAAGCACAGCAGGTCAGGCAGCATCCGAGGAGCAGGAAAAACCAACATTTCGGGCAAAAGCCCTTCGTCAGGAATGAGGGATATGGGCTTGCCCAATGCTAGACCTTCAATAAACAACACACAGATTCATACAGCACACTTTCCCAGAAGGATGTGTCGGCTAGTCTTCAGAACAGAGGGATATGGACTTGCACAAAGATGCAAGGTTTTTAGTTGAGAGTGTGTTGGTGCAGGCTGATGAACCTGTTCCTGTGCTGTCTTGTAATCTGTTCTTTGCCAACTTTTTCCTGCCACCTTCAGTCCAAACATCTCTCATGCCCCCTCCACTCACTGAAATCGTGCGCTGGGTATTGGCAGAGTGAAGGCCATCCATGCAGCTTAGTGAGCAAAGGGACCAAGTGTATCTCCTTTAACAAAACGATACTGAGGATTGTGAAAGGGACGGAGCAAAGAGGATGAAAAGCACACGTCGAATTAAAGGCATACCAGGTACAGAAAGAGAAATAAAGGGCAGGTGAGAGTTAGATTTTGAATGGACAATGAGAAAGCTCATCCCTAAAACAATCCACGAGCTGAAGTATTGAAAGCCCAGAGTCGAAACAGTTTCTCTTCAGAATCAATACAGCCATTTGGCAGTCATTAACAATTATCAAGTCGTTAGGAAGAGACTTGCATCACCTTTAACTTTCTCAAGTGAGTTTAATGGGTGATTAATGTGCAAATCCACCGAGTTCTTAAAAATAATGGGGAGGTTAAGAGCGCCACTCACTTGTACAGATCAAACAGCAGTGTAAATCAAGCAACAGCCTCTTAAGATCCTTAACTCATGAAATGTCTCTTGATCCCTGAGTGATTTGCACATTATTAATGGTATTCATCGTTAACACGCCATTATTTCCTTCCAGCCAGATCTGAGCATTGTCGCACAGCTCTAATGGGAGCTGGCTGCTGACAAACTGGCTGCTGCAATTCCTATACAGCAACCCTAACAGTGTTACAGAAATACTTCAACGGCTGTAAAACACTCTGTGGTACTCTCAGGCTGTGAAAGGCGTTATACAAATACACATCTGTCTTTTCAATATGCCTACAGTCATCTGAAGCTGCATATTTTATCACAAATATTAGCAAAGTCCATCGACCAGCTATGAGGCACAAGTCACGAGTGCGATGGAATACTTTGCACTGGATGCAGCTCCAACAGCATTCAAAAGGTGTCATACCATTCAGGACAAAGCAGCCCGCTTGATTGGCACGAGCGTTCACTCCCTATGTCATTCAGTGTGTACCATCTGCAAGATGCATTGCAGAAATTCACCAAGGCTCCTTAGACAGCACCTTCCAAACCCACAACCACTTCCATCTAGAAGGTCAAGGGCAGCAGGTACATGGGAACATCAAAACCTGCACGTTCCCCTCCGAGCCACTCACCATCCTGACTTGCAAATATCTTGCTGTCCTTTTACAGAGACTGGGTCAAAATCCCAGGAATCCATTCCTAACACTGGGAGTCCTTACATTAAATGAACTGCAGCAGTTCAAGAAGGCAGCTGACCACCGCATTCTCAGGAGCAATGAGGGACGGGCAATAAAAGCTGGCCCAGCCAGTGTCACCCATGTCCCACGAACGAATACAATACAATGTTGTCTTCAATTAGGGTTAAGGATTGGCCTGGTTTGTGCCACCTACTGGACAATCTTCTTCCACATAAACTATCTGGTTTGCCACCTTGCCAATGGTGTATTATAGAGGCATTATCTAGCGGTGAGTTCTGTTCCCATCACACCCACAGAGAAGGCAGCTTTCCAACTAGCATAGAGAAATCTCTTCAATGAAGACTATCTTGCCAAGTGGGCTGCGCCAACGAAACCAACAGCAAATCAATGTCTTTCATTTATTCTCAGTTTCTCTCAGCTCCCCTATCCCTGCCCCCTTCCACACTCCCTGAAAGTTCAAATCAGCTGACTTTGTTCTTCTCATTTACCAATGCTTTCCTGCACTTTCCCAACGCAGTGCAGCTAACCTAGCCTCAGCCACGGTCGTCCTTTGTGGAACTCAACATCCAGCACTACACTCTAATCTTAACTCCTGCTATTCCCTGCCTATTCATACATCTGTCAAATTGCCTCTTGAATATTGTTATTCAAAGTGCTTCTACCAGCTGCTGTGGCAGCACATTCCAGAGACTTTCCATCCTCTGTGCCAAAAAAAACACTTCTCTCTCACATCGCCTTTAAAATTTCCCGTTTTCACCTTGAACCTATGTTCCCTAGTAATTGACGTTTCTATCCTGGGCAAAAAAAGATGTCAACTCTCCATTCTGTACATGCCTGATAGAAATCAGCTTCTGAAATTCAAGTGAACGCAAACCAAATCTCTCCTCATAGCTAATACCCTGCAAACCAGGTAACATAATTTCCGTACCCTCGCCACAGCCTCCACATCCTTCTGGTAAGGTGTGCTGCATGACTCTGTGTGTCGTTTATTGAAGGTCTAGAATTGGGCAGGACCCTTGTAAGAACCCATTAGCTCCTATAATAGAAGCATAGAATCCATACAGCGTGGAAGCAGGCCATTCGGCCCACCATTCAGTCACCATTTGGTGAGTCCACACCGACCTTCTGAAGGGTACCCCACCCAGATCCACCTTCCTACGCTCTCCCTGTATTTCCCATGGCTAACCCACCTAACCTGCACACTCCTGGACACAATGGGAAATTTAGCATGGCCAATCCACCCTAACCTGCACATCTTTGGAATGTGGGAGGAAACCGGAGCACCCGGAGAAAACCCAACCAGACAATCAGGCAAAGGTGGAATCAAATCTGGGTCCCTGGCGCCATGGGATCGTTTATGTGCACCCAACAGGGCAAAGGTGGCTGTGGTTTAATGCCTTGTGTGAAAGATGACATTCCCACATCTCCTTGATACTGTCCTTAGCCTGGTTTTATGCATGTGTCTGAACCCAATATGTTCTATACCAGGTCAGACATGGCCAAAAGGGCTTTTCTGGTTAGTGAGTAGAGAAATTAACGACATTATAATAAACATTATAAATAACTAACGTACGCACAATAGACTTGAAACTGTTGAAAAATTAATGACGCATACTATTGGTTGCTTCCTCTCCTGCCTCCAGAGCTAAGTGAAGCATCTTCCAAGATCCTTTATCAAGATGAGATCAATAGCTCAAAGCTGACGTTCCATGCCAACCAGCAGCACATTACTTCAAGGTACTTAATGCTGCCAACTTAGGACAACCCCTTGGCATCAGGTTCCTCATCACAGCTCATTTTGTACACCAAAGGGCACCTTGTATTGAGCTCATTGCATTTTGCAAGAAATACAATGCAACTGTCCCGAAAATCCGTAACGTGCTTGTTGCGAGCTGGTCGATAGCACTGAGCAACAAGCCACTTTTTTTAGGAAATCTTGTTTTGTAGTTGATGTTTTCCGATTGATGAGCTCTGACTTTAGATTATCGCATAGGCAGGGGCTTTCATAATGCTGGATAACACCGGCAAGTTGCAGGCAGCATAGATATGCTAATGTTTGTTCGACACAGCATCAGGGAGTTTGACACAGCTTCATGTCTAACCTCTGCTGCCCCTGACCTTGGAGTACTTGACAGAGCTTATAGAGAAGGGACCTAATCCGTACTTTACTAGACCGGAGAATAGTTGAAAGGGAAATGAAGATGACATTTTGCTCTGTATTTGAACTACATTGCCTGACTTCCGTATATCAAATAAATTACATATGAATTATTTAATACTTTGCAAAATATGATGAAGCATTGCAATTTAATTTATTGTGCATTAGTGAGTTCACAAAATGAAAGGATGTAGTGAGTATGATTTATTCACCTCTGATTGGAGGGAGAGCTTCTGCTATTCACGCTGACCTTGACTGCAGTCCATGATGCTGGGCAAAGTGTGAGTCTTGAAGGTGTGTTTGTGTGTGTGAGAGAGAGAGAGAGAGGAGCAGAACAGGACTGCCAAATGGAGTTTGGAGCTCTTACTGCAATTCATGGTGAAACAGTTTTGAGCAGGCAGCAGGAAAGAGGCATGAGTTTGTCACAGCAGCCTCACAATATCTGATAGAGAGGGAGAGGGAGAAGGATATTTGGAGTAACATTGCTCACCCTTTGTCAGAACGGCCATCTTGGAATGGAACAAACTCAGGCGCTGCAGTGACACAGTTTTGATTAGCTTAGATTCCCTGCAGTGTGGAAACAGGCCTTACGGCCCACCAGTCCACACCGACCCTCCGAAGGGTACCCATCCAGACACATTCTCCTATATTTACCCCTGACTAATGCACCAAACACTATGGGCAATTTAGCACAGCCAACCTGCCCATCTTTGGATTATGAGAGGAAACCGGAGCACACCCATGCAGACACGGGGAGAATGTGCAAACTCCACACAGACAGTCACCCAAGGCTGGGATCGAACCCGGGTCCCTGGCACTGAGAGGCAACAGTGCTAACCACTGAGCCATGCATCTCTCTCCTGCTCTTCCCTCAGGGCCCTATGTGCCACCTCATTGATACTTAATAGAGTCATAGAGCACGGAAACAAACCCTTTGATCCAACTTGTCTGTGCATGACATCCCAATCTGACCAGGTCCCATTTGCCAGCCTTTCTCCCATATCCTGCCTAACAATTCCTGTTGGGAGAAAGTGAGGACTGCAGATGCTGGAGATCAGAGCTGAAAAATATGTTGCTGGAAAAGCGCAGCAGGTCAGGCAGTATCCAAGGAGCAGGAGAATCGACGTTTCGGGCATGAGCCCTTCTCCAGGAATTCCTGAAGAAGGGCTTATGCCCGAAACGTTGATTCTCCTGCTCCTTGGATGCTGCCTGACCTGCTGCGCTTTTCCAGCAACACATTTTTCAGCTAACAATTCCTATTCCAACCAGATGCCTTTTAACTGTTGTAGTTGTACCAGCCTCCACCGCATATTCTTGCAGCTCATCCCGTATACGCACACACCACCCTTTGCATGAAAAAATTGTCCCTTAAGTCCCTTTTAAATCTTGCTTCTCTCACCTTAAACCTATGACCTCTAGTTTTGGATTCCTCCGCCCTAGGAAATAGTTCTTGCCTATTCACCCTATCCACTCCCCTCATGATTTTATAAACTTCTTTCTGTAAGGTCACCCTTCAGCCTCCGACACTCCAGGGAAAATTCCCAGCCTATCCAACCTCTCCTTATAAACCAAACCCTCCAGTCCCGGCAACATCCTTGTAAATTTTTTCCGCATCCTCTCAAGTTTAACAACAGCTTACCTATGGAGTGGCGACTAGAATTGTACACAGTATTCCAAAAATGGCCTCACCAATATCCAGTATATCTGCAACATGACATCCCAATTCCTATACTCAATGCATTGACCAATGAAGACAAGCGTGCCAAACACCTCCTTCACCACCCTGTCTACCTGTGACTCCGCTTTCAAGGGACCACATACCTGCACCTCTCGGTACTTTTGTTCAGCAACACTCCCCAGGGCCCTACCATTAGGTATATAAGTCCTGACCAAAATGCAGCACCTCACATTTACCTAACTCCCATTGGAAAAAGTGAGGACTGCAGATGCTGGAGATCAGAGCTGAAAATGTGTTGCTGGAAAAGCGCAGCAGGTCAGGCAGCATCCAAGGAGCAGGAGAATCAACGTTTTGGGCATGAGCCCTTCTTCAGGAATTAGATTCTCCTGCTCCTTGGATGCTGCCTGACCTGCTGCGCTTTTCCAGCAACACATTTTCAGCTCTAACGCCCATTGGCCCAGCTGATCAAAGTCCTGTTATAATCTGAGATAACCTTCTTCTCTCTCAATATTTTAGTGCCATCTGCAAACTAACTAACCAGTTCTTTTGTATCTACATCCAAATCATTTATATAAATTACAAACAACAGTGGACCCAACACCAATCCCTGTGGCACACCACTGCTCACAGGCCTTCAGTCTGTAAAGCAACCCTCTACTCTTTGAGATGAAAGATGGAAACAGAAAAAGCCAAGAGCCCTCCAACACTGCCCCCCTCAGACACTCCTGGAATAGGGACAGTGCTGATAGAAATACAGAGTAAAGTGCAAGTTTTCTCAACTTTCTTTAGCGAAAATTAACTTGGGGGAAAAATATATATAAATAAATTAACAAGATAATGGCTCTCCCTTGACTCTGTTGCTATTACCCGCACTTGGGGCAGGGAAGGTACAGAGTTTTAATAAAAGTCCCCTTTGGATCTTCCCAGAGATCCAAAATCAGTACAAAAGGAAAACAAAACAGCCCTACTCTGGGCAAAAAAAACCAAGGACAAGCACAAACCTAAAACATGGAATGGAAGCTTATACTATTAAATCAGAATATCATTACAGTCTGTTCTGATGGAACGCAATAGTTCTGTTCCTGTGTGATCCTGTGTTAGAAGAAAATCACGTAATAGCAGCACCATTTACTAACTTTGTCAAATTCAAAACCAGACCACATCAGACCTGTAAGAACAGGCCGAGCCCCTTCATTTGTTAGAATGTAGAATATCAATGTTTAAGAAGTAGGAAACATAGATGGAGGTCTATGGACAAGGCATTGTTTCCGGATTTAGCTCACTACAAACTGGCGACATGTTCCTCTCAGGTTGGCATGGTGATGAGGCTTAATCTCGACTTGTTTAAAGAATGAAGTGCAATCTCCCAACATCAACTTGATTGAAATAATTCCCTCAGGTATCTGGGCCTGCAATGAGGGAGCCCATCCTGGGATTGGAAGGTGGAGTGGGAGGAGCAATGAGGGAGCCCATCTTGGGATTGGAAGGTGGAGTGGGAGGAGCAATGGCCACTTTAGACTTCTAGAGCACTGTTGTAAACTCTCGTCATCTGTGCCCTTCTTGGTCATGCCCCCTTCACTTAAATCCAAATCAGTAATATCCACCACAAATAGCAAGAGCCCCAGCACTGAGCCCTGTGTAAACCCATTGGAAACAGTCTTTCAGTCACAGAAACATCCCTCCAACATCTACCTATCTCTCGACCAATTTTGGATCCAACATGCCACTCTTCCTTGCATTCCATGGGGTCTAACTTTCTTGGCCAGTTAGGGTTCTCACCAAAAGACTTGCTAAAGTTCACGTTGACCACACCAAATGCTTTGCCCTTGTCAATAGTACTTCATCAAAACATTCGGTTCAAATCTACCAAACATTACCTTCACTGAACAAATCCATCCCTGGTTAATCCACATCTCCCCAACTGTAGATGTCTCTTAGAATTCTGTTCAATAACCTCCCCTCCAATAAGGTTACAGTAACATTGCCTGTAATTTCCTAGTCTATCCCTTCCTCGCTTTATTAATAATGAGACAGCATTAACGGTCCTCCAGTCCTCTGGCACCTCACCTGTGTTCAGAGAGGAATTGAAGGTTATTGAGAAACTTGCTGAGTTTCTCCAGCACTTTGTCATATCCACGTCCAGTTTCCCACGTTGCGGAGATAATTTCAGCATTGCCACATCTGATGAAGAGTCTTATTGGGGGCAAATTCACCTCAGGTTGTAGCAAACAGGAGCCTGGGGAGTGCAGAGATGAAGTTCTTCACTGGGGGAAGAAGTGAGCTAACTGATGTAAACTTTTGATGGTCTTCTGCCAGCACTTGGCATCACTTGTGCAGCAGGAACAGGAAGGCATTATTTGCGTTCAAGGTTCCTGTGATGTTCTGTCATCGCAGCCCACACCTCCACCTACATTCAGGCAGGGATATTCAAGGGCTCTTGGCAGTAGATAGTGGGAATGTCTGCACTTGCTTCTCAGCCAGCAAGCAGAACAACCCACTTACCGTGCTGCTACTGTCCTCCTTATGAAGACGGATTGGACAGACTGGGGCTATTTTCCTTGGAGCAGAGGAGGCTGAGGGGTGGGGGGGGCCATGATTGAGATATGTAAAATTATGAAGGGCATAGACAGAGTGGATAGGCAGGGGCAGCACGGTGGCTCAGTGGTTAGCACTGCTGCCCCACAGCACCAGGGACCTGGGTTCGATTCCAGCCTCAGGCGACTGACTGTGTGGAGTTTGCACATTCTCCCCGTGTCTCCCTGGGTTTCCTCCGGGTGCTCCGGTTTCCTCCCACAATCCAAATGTGCAGGTCAGGTGAATTGGCCATGCGACATTGCCCGTAGTGTTCAGGGATGTGTAGATTAGGTGCATTAGTCAGGGGTAAATATAGGGTGGGGGAATGGGTCTGGGTGGGTTACTCTTCAGAGGTTCAGTGTGGACTTGTTGGGCCAAAGGGCCTGTTTCCGTACTGTAGGGATTCTATGAAGGGAAGTTTCACCTTGGTGGGGGTCATTGACTTGGGGAAGGGGCATATATTTAAGGTAAGGGGGAGGAGGAGTGAGGAAATCCTTTTTCACCCAGAGTGGGGTGGGAATCAGGAACACATGGCCTTAAGGGTGGGGGAGGCAGAAACTCTCATAATAGCTAAAAAGTATTTAAATATGCGCATGCAATGCCAAGGCATATAAGGCTACAGGCCAAGTGCTGGAAAATGAGATTAGAATAGTTAGACTTCTTTTTACTGGCAAGATTCGATGGGCCAAAAGGAATTCTTCTGTACTGTAGACCTTCATGACTCCTCCCTGTAATTGTGGACAACAGTGTAGATGCCTCTTGTCTGTAGAAGGGAATGGGTACTCTTAAATGATATGAGTCCAACTGAGCCACAGAACATCCTGAAGGGACACCTCTAACATGAAGGAGATGAGCCTTAAAGGCCACACTTAGGTGGAGGGAGCGATGCATTACTCCTGTAAGGTATGGGTCTCATTCAGTGCTTCCGATATAGAGTGGCAAATGAGAAGCAAGTTTAAGATGGCTTCTCCAATCTGCTAAGCGTTTGGATTTGAGTTCTCTACTTTGAAGCATTGCAGAGATGCCAACTCTCCATTTATAAAACTGTGATCAGTGGGTGGCCCTCTCACCATTCAGTCCGAGGGCTGTGGTTTCAAGTCCCACTCCAGGGACAAGAGTACATGATCCAGGTCGATTCTTAATGCAATACCGAGGGAGTGCTGTGTGGGAGGAGGTGACACCTTCCCCCTGACTGCTTTCTCAGGTAGATGTGAGTAAACCGCCTATTATGTGACTTGGAATAAAGGGAGGGCAGTACTCCATCTCCTGACTAATGTTTATCCCTCAAACAACAGGAACTGAAAGGAAATCCCGACTCTTATTGTAATGCTGGCTGTGGATCATTCTGTATGCAAGCTGGCTGTCATGTTTCGTACATTACAACAGTGACTGCCTGTCAAAATTGTACTTCTATAGGTTTAAATCACTTTGGGAGGTCTTGAGATAGTGTAGGACAGGACACAACTGCTTTGCTATGCTGGGGAACAGCTTCATCTTTGCTAGTCTCCTGCTCCTCCTAATATTAGGCAGAGGGAGGATGGTGGGATGATGTGAACTTAATGATTTTATAACGCAGAAGCACACAAGTGCAGTTATCCCCCCTAATGCTGAATACAGTCAGTACTCCACAAGGACAAATTAACTTCAAGTGAAACTATTGGAAGTCCACCTCCACCATAAACAGTGCTGTTGGAATTCAAGGTCCTATCAGATCGCAGAGATACACCTGCTTCATATGAGGAGCGTGCTCATATGCTGCAACAATACAGGAGCAACTAACTCCTGGCTTGTCGGCTCCACTTGGGGTGCATTTACCAGATGCTAGGATAGGCCGAGACCAGAATCCAGTATAAACACTGGCAGACATTCAAGGGGATTGGTAAGTGCAACATCTGACCAGTTGTAGCTCACATAAAATCAGAGAGAAAATGCAAACAGACAAACTGAGAGGGAAGGGTGTGATTATCACCCCTGAGACGGAACGATCTCCTGACTTGGAAAACCCACTCCGATCGAAAGAACCCTGTCATATACTACTTTTGCTTTCGGTCAAGGTTTTGTGATGACTGCCACATCTTTGGAGGTGGCCATGTCGTAGAGCCATACAGCACGGAAACAGACCCTTCAGTCCAACTTGTCCGCCCTGACCATGTTCCCAAACTAGTCCCATCTGCCTGTGTCTGGTCCTTATCCCTCAAAACCTTTCCTGTTCATGAACGTATCTAAATGTCTTTTGTAACTGTATCCGCGTCCACCACTTCCTCTGAACGTTGATTCCACACACGAGCTACTCTCTGTTTAAAAACAAAAGCCACCCTTGTCCGTTGTAAATATTTTTCTTTCACCTTAAACATAGGCCCTCTAGTTTTGAACTCCCTCACCCTAGGGAAAAGACAGCTTATCTACACGCCTCATGATTTTATAAACCTCTATAAGGTCACCCCAAAAGCTCCTACCCTCCAGCGAAAAATATCCCAGCGTTTCTAGTCGAGTTTTATGTTTCAAACTTTCTATTTCCAGCAACACCCTGGTAAATCCTTTCTGAGCCCTCTCTAGTGTAATAATATTGTTTCTATAACATGACCCGAATTGCACATAGTACTCCAGAAGAGGTCTCACCAAAGGTCAGTACAGCATTGACATGACGTTCCAACTCCTATACTCAATGGTCTGAGCAAGTAGTTGGATACATGCTGAGGCAGGCAGATAAGAGGCTGTATCATTCTCTGGGACTTCAACCAGTCGTTCTGAAAGGCTCTAAGCCTGCAAATCCTCACCCTCGCTCTGTAGCATCATAATATTACGTATTTGTAAATGCTCCATTATTACATCCTTTAAAATAGACTGACATTTGATGTCAAGCTGACTGACCTAAAACCTGTGTTTTTTTTAACCTCCTTCCCTTCTCGTACAATTTCTAATTATCTGACACTTTACTAGAATGTATAGATTCTTGGAAGGTTACAACTCTGTAGCTATGTCCTTTAATATCCTAAGATACATCCCATCAGGTGCAAGTGATTTTATCTGCTTTTCACCCCATTAGTTTCCTTTGTACTTTTTCTCTACTGATATATTATATTTATTTGCTCTCTTCTTTCCTGTTGAATATTTAGTAATTTTGGGAAGCTCTGGATGTAGGTTTGCTTGCTGAGCTGGACGGTTCAATTTCAGACGTTTCGTCACCGTACCAAGTAATGTCTTCAGTGAGTCTCTGGACAAAGCATTGCTGATGATTTCTGCTTTCTATTGATATGTTTGGGTTTCTTTGGGTTGGTGATGCCATTTCCTGTGGTGATGCCATTTCCTATGGTGAAGTTATTTCCTGTTCTTTTTCGCAAGGGATGGTAAATCGGGTCGAAGTCAATGTAAGGATATTAGTGAGAGAGGGTCATGTTGTCTGGCAGACTACTGAGGCCCCTTGGCACCATGGTAGTCCACAAACCCACCAACACACTAAAACAGCAGCTAATGAACTTGAAAGACCCGATACAGACAACAAGCAAAGCTAATGTCATTTACAAAATACTGTGCAAGGACTGTAGCAAACACTACATTGGACAAATAGGCAGAAAACTAGCCACCAGGATACATGAACATCAACTAGCCACAAAACAACATGACCCTCTCTCACTAGTATCCTTAATACAGATGAGGAAGGATACCACTTTGACTGGGACAACACATCCATCCTAGGACAAGCCAAACAGAGACACACACGAGAATTCCTAGAAGCATGGTAATCCAACCGGAAATCTATCAACAAACACATTGACTTGGACCCGAATTCCTGATAAAAAGAACAGGAAATGGCATTATCAAAGGAAATGACATCACCATAGGAAATGACATCACCAAACCAAAGAAGCCCAAACAAAAAATAGAAAGCAGGAATTATCAGTAGTGCTTCATCCAGAGGCTCACTGATGATGTTACCTAGTAGGGTGTCGAAACATCTGAAAATGAACCTTCCAGCTCAGTGAGCAATCCTACATTCAGAACCTCAACCTGAGCTACAAATCTTCTCAAAACGTGCTATTTTGGGATGCTCTTATTGTCTTCTATTGTGAAGACTGATACACACTATTTATTCAACTCTTTTGCCATTTGCTGGTTTTCTCGTTATTATTTCCCCAGCTTGTCTCTAAGGTGCCTTTGTTTGCCTTTGCCCCCCTCCTTCTTTATTATCTGCTTAAAAAAGCTCTTCATGTTCTTCTTGACATTACTTGTAAGTTTACCCACCAAGTTTATTTTCTTCCTGCTTAATATTTTATTGATCATTTTTGTTGGTTTTTAAACCTTTTTTCCAAAAAAATTTAACCTTCGATCTTCACCACATTATATGTCTTTTTCCTTCACTTTGATATTGTCTTTAACTTCCCTAGTTAACCATGGTCAGTTTATCCCATTCTGAGAATCCTTTTTCCTCACTGGGATACATCTTTGCTGTGAGTCAGGAACTGTTTTCTTAAATGCCTGCCATTGATCTGAGATGATGTTTGGTACAAAACTACACCAGTCAATTCTGCCCTCATTCCTTGTAATTCCCCTTATTTAAGTTGAGCATTATTGTTTCTGACCCAAGTTTCTCAATCTCAAACCGAATGCTAAAATCTACTGTGTTAAGGTCACTATTTATGAGAGATCTTTGTTGTGAGATCATGTGTTAAACCTGCCTCATTGTGCATTACCAGATCTGTAATTGGGTCTGCTCTAGGATCATATCCCAAATGCATTCTATGAATTCTTCTTCATGGTGTTCTCTGCAAATCTGACTATCTCCATCTGCATGAAGAGTAAAGTCACTTGTAGTTAATTCACTTCTTACATGCCCTCATTATCTGCTGGTTTATTCCCAGTTCTACAGAACAGCTATTACTGGGAAGCCTATAGACTACACCCACCAGCATCATTTTACTTTTGTTATTTCTTGCCTCCACCCATATGGCTACCCATCATCTAATCCAAGATCATTCCTTGCTATTGTATTTGTTCGATCTCATACTGACAAAGCCACCCCACCACCTTCCCTTCCTGCCTGTCATTTCAAAAAGTTATATCGCCCTACATTCCCCGGTCGGGCGGGGAATGAGCTGAATATAATCTGATGGAGCCATTCAGGGAGACTAGAGAAAATTTCCACATAGATCGGTTCCAGCTTTAAAGGCTTCAATTATTTCTCTATAATGGCAAGATGTATTAACCACTATTTGTCATGTTAACACATCTATTTTGTTCTGAGTTCTGTGCACATTTGAATGGAGCCATTAATTTAGCCTTTTTACCTATTGTTTCATCCTTTGTCCCTTTTTTAATGCTTGTGTACTCTATCCCTTCCTGTTCTACTCTGAATATCATTGTCAAGATAGTTGCTCTGCAATGCTGCCATATCCTTTTGCTTTGTACGCCGATGTAGCACTGCCCTTCTGAACCGTCCTCCCTCTAATTAGTTTCAAGGACTAGTTCGTTTACAGCCCCTACTTGTCTCAGCACAGTTTCAGTTAAAATAAATTATACATGTATATCACAATTAATAAAATATCAATGCATACATTATTATAATTATATATTAATAACTTGAATGATTAGATTACTTACAGTGTGGAAACAGGCCCTTTAATTTAGCCTTTTTACCTATTGTTTCATCCTTTGTCCCTTTTTTAATGCTTGTGTACTCTATCCCTTCCTGTTCTACTC
Organism: Chiloscyllium plagiosum; assembly: GCF_004010195.1. Lineage (NCBI taxonomy): Eukaryota > Metazoa > Chordata > Chondrichthyes > Orectolobiformes > Hemiscylliidae > Chiloscyllium > Chiloscyllium plagiosum. The sequence continues at coordinate 67,524,067 of NC_057727.1, read as the reverse complement.
TGAATATCATTCTCAAGATAGTTGCTCTGCAATGCTGCCATATCCTTTTGCTTTGTAAGCCGATGTAGCACTGCCCTTCTGAACCGTCCTCCCTCTAATTAGTTTCATGGACTAGTTCGTCTACAGCCCCTACTTGTCTCAGCACAGTTTCAGTTAAAATAAATTATACATGTATATCACAATTAATAAAATATCAATGCATACATTATTATAATTATGTATTAATAACTTGAATGAGGTAAATGAATGTCCGCGGTTGCAAAAAATATATCACAAGGGGTGGGAAGGCAAGTGGTGAGGCTGTCACAAAGTCTTCAGAAGGAGACAGGTTAATGGAGCAGACCACAATATAAAGTGAGAAAATGGATGGTTATGTACTTTGGCAGGAGGAATAGAGGAGCTGAATATTATTTAAGTGGAGAAAGGCTGCAGAAATTGGCCGAACTGAGGGATTTGGGAGTCCTTGTGCGTAAGTCACAAAAAGCTAACATCCGAGTCCTGTGGGGAATAGGGAAGGCAAATGGATTGGAGGCCTTTATTTCAAAGGAAATTGAAGATAAAAGGAGGAATGTTTTGTTAAGACTGTACAAGGCACTAGTTAGACCACAACTAACAGTTTTGGTTCCCTTGTCTCAGGAAAGGCAGTGGAGGTAGTCTAGAGAATGGTCACTAGGCTGACCCCAGGTATGGAGGGACTGTCTTATAAGAGAGGTTGAGTAGATTAAGCCTGTACTCTTTGGATTTTAGAATAAGGCGACCTTATTGAAACATAGCAGATTGTTAATGGTCTTGACAGGGCAGCTGCAGAAGGGTTGTTTCCCCTTGCGGCAGGGACTAGGACCAGAGGGCAACATCTCAGAGGGAGGGATTGTGCAGTTAGGACACAGATGAAAGTAGGCAATTGTTTTGTCCGAGAAAGTAGTGAATCTGTGGGATCCTTTATTGCAGAGGGCTGTCGAGGTTAGGTTATCGAGTATATTCAAGGCTGAGAGAGAGTTTTAATCTGTAAGAGAATCAAGGCAGGAAAGTGGAATTGAGGATTATTACGTCAACGGTGATCTCATTCTAACATGGCAGGTAGACTCGATGGGCTGAATGGCCTCCTCCTGCTCATACACCGTATGGTCTTAAGACCTAGAATTCTTATCCTTTAACAATGGTGGAAGGGGAGCTGAGAAATAATTGCAAAAGGAAATGAGATGGGTACTGGAAAGAAATACACTAACAGTGCTTTAAAGGCAGAGTGGAGAATGAGCTGAATATAATCTGACTTGTCCTGATGGAGCCACTCAGGGAGACTAGTGAGCAAATTTCAGAAAGATTAAGTTTGCCACAACAGTGCATGCACACTTTCTTTTAAAAGATCCAAAGCAATAATTTGCTATCTTAAATCAATTAGTAATTAATCAATTTAGCAATTAAAAAGGTGCCGAGTAGCAGATTGAACAAATAAAATCTTATTTAGTCGATTCAGTGAAGCAGCCATATGGAGGGAGACTAGGGTCTGGGGGCCTGGTGCCAATCTGAGGGTTTGAGTTTAACTAACACTGGTCTTGTCTTTGTCTCTGGTGACACGCATTCTGGGCTGGCCTCTGTGGAATTCATACACAAGTGGGGCTCTGAGGTGGGTTGTCTTTCAGTCAGAGTTTTTCTCTTCCTTCAACGTGGATAGGTTTTTGGAGAGCAGAAGGGAGGGCCAAAGGTGGATGTGTGTTGGATCTTTCACATCTGAATGTATACACTCTCTCTCACTCCACTGCTGTCTTCATCTGTCTCACAACACACGCAGGCGCGCACACATACACACACACACGCGCACACACACACTCACAAACGCACGCACAGGCATACACACACACGCACACACAGCACACCACACATACACACACGCACATGCACACGCACACACACATGCACACGCACAAACACACATGCACACAAACACACACATGCACACACGCACACACGCACTCGTGCACACACACACGTACACTCACATGCGCACAAACGCACACACACACATGCACACACTCTCGCACACACGTACGCACACGCACGCGTGTACATACACACATCTATGTATGTGCAGCACACGCGCACACACATGCACACACGCGTGTGTGCACACATACACACGCATGCATACACACATACACACGCACGCATACACAGACCTACACAGACCTATGCATGCGCAAACACACAATCACACGTGCACGTACACACACATGCACGCGCACACATGCACACATGCTCATTTACTCACATGCACGCAAGCACACACACACACATGCACACGCACTCACACATATATGCACGCCCGCACACACGTGTGCCGTGCACAGACACACACACTTTCACACACATACACACACACGCGCACGTGCACACACACGTGAGCGCACACACACTATCACACACATACATGCACGCACACACTCTCACACACACACACTCATGCACGTGCAAACACATGCGAGCGCACACACACCATCACACACATACACTCTCACACACTCACACAAATACACACACACACACATACACACCACACATACACATACACACACACACACGCACGCACATGTACACACGCTTACTCACACACTAAGGGGGCCCACTCCACCATCTTCAATGCAATCCAACTTGATAAAGGGGTCTGCCCCTGCTCCATGGCCTACTCCCAGCTTTGCCCCAGCCCATGCTGACCACCTTGAGCCCAGGCCCCCTCACTCATTCAGCAAGCATTGTGCACCTTGCAGTAGCCCATCGGGAATGAGATGTTGGGCCTGGGCTTCTGCTTAACCCCTTCCACCCTGACCCTGAGCCAGAGCTCTTCGGTAGTGTGGGATTTCCCTTTACTGTGATGCTTTCTCTGGAAGTACTCCTGTAACCTGGAGGCAGATCTTCTGCAGGACAGGCCGACACTGTTAGGGGGAGCTGCCTGTTGAACAAGCTGGGATGAGGTTGATCCACAGAATTGGCAGTGGTTCAACTGGCCAATTGGTTGCCTTATAATAAAACTACTGCCTAACATGAACCTATTTCTCCCTTCTCCCTGACTGCAATTTTGCTCTTAGACCTCACTTTATATCCTGCTTTCTCTCTCTCTCTCTCTTTCTCCATCTACAAGATGCATTGTTGAAATTGATTTAACCTCCTGAGACAGCACATTTGAAACCTATAACCACTTGCATTGAGAAGGACAAGGGCAGCAGATACATGCAAACCTGCACGTTCCCCTCTGAGTCACTCACCATCCTGGCTTGAAAATATATCTCCCTTTCTTCAGTGTCACTGGGTCAAAATCCCAGATCTCTCTACCTAATAGCTCTCTCAGGGTACAGCTTCACAAGGGCAGTTCACCAGCACCTTCTCAAGGGCAACTAGGGACATGTAATAGGTGGTGGCCACACAGAGATGCCCACATCCCACCAATGATTAAAACAAACTCTCTTTCTGACATTCCCTGCTGTTGGAGCTGAATTGGAAGGAGTTTAGAGGGATATGGGCCAAATGGAACTAGATTATTTTACAATATTTGGTTGGCATGAATGAGTTGATGTTTCCATGCTGTACAGCGCTATGACTCTAACTAGGGAACAGTGTGGAGGTAAGTGGTTAATCAGAATCAATTAATGACCATTTATATTCTTATAGAGACTTTAACATGACAAACCATCACAATGTTCTTCAGGAACCATTATAAGATAAATTGATTAATTGAGAACACAAAGAACAAAGAAAATTACAGCACAGGAACAGGCCCTTCAGCCCTCCAAGCCTGTGCTGATCCAGATCCTCTATCTAAACCCATCGCAAGGATCTGTGTCCCTCTGCTCCCTGCCCATTCATGTATCTGTCTAGATACATCTGATATGACGCTATCGTGCCCGCCTCTACCACCTCTGTTGGCAACGCGTTTTAGGCACACACCACTCTCTGCGCAAAGACCTTTCCACGCATATCTCCCCTAAACCTTTCCCCTCTCGCTGTGAACTCGTGACCCCTAGTAATTGAGTGCCCCACTCTGGGAAAAAGCTCCTTGCTATCCACCCTGTCTGTGCCTCTCATGAATTTATAGACCTCAATCAGGTCCCCCCCCCTCAACCTCCATCTTTCTGATAAAAATAATCCTAATCTACTCAACCTCTCTTCATAGTTAGTGTCCTCCATACCAGGCAACATCCTGGTGAACCACCTCTGCACCCTTTCCAAAGTATCCACATCCTTTTGGTAATGTGGTGACTAGAACCGTGCGCAATATTCCAAATGTGACCGAACCAAAGTCTTATACAACAGTAAC